>NC_135233.1:417121987-417349487 GCF_051348905.1 Ranitomeya variabilis
TACAATTCTCCCAGGGACCCTGTCATATAATAACATGGTAATTTCTGTGTATCCTTTTGAAAAATGAGGAAATTAATTCTTACTGACATGTTCTAATTATTCCAGAGTGATCGGCAAATCCGATTTCCCAGCCCCTGAAGTTAGTCAGATCGCTGCTGCTCCGAGCCAAGGTGTTCACACTGACCGGCCTGACGAGCAGGGATGATGGGAACGTTACAGAAAGATTTTCTGCTCATGATGGAGGACTGTAATGAGCGGCCCGAGAGCGAAACTCTGCAGGTAGTGAGGGTCCGAGCTGCGGAGTATCGCTAGGATGTGGGGTCACAAGGCAGCTGTTCCCTCCGCTCACACACAGGGGGAAATAACTAGAAATTAAAGGGAGCGTGTCATTGGAAAAGAGCGCAGTTCAAACCTAGTTTTAGTTGATGCAGTTTCTTCTATTTTTCAGTATTATCACTCACAGGTGATGGGGAAGTTTCAGGAGGAAGAAATGTCATATACCTAAAATAAGGGCCTGGATGTTATACACTGGGAGGCGAGGGGCTGGATGTTATACACTGTGGGTGGCTGCATGTTATACACTGGGGAGCGAGGGGCCAGATGGTATACACTGGGGGCAAGGAGCCGGATGTTATACACTGAGGGGAGGCGAGTGGCCGGATGTCATACACTGGGGGTGGCGAGGGGCTGGATGTTATAGACTGGGAGCGAGGGGCCGGATGTTATACACTTGGGGGAGGCAAGGGGCTGGATGTTATACACGGTGGGGGGCTGCATGTTATACACTGGGGAGCGAGGGGCCGGATGTCATACATTGGGGGGAGGCAAGGGGCCAGATATTATACACTGGGGGAGGCGAGTGGCCGGATGTCATACACCCTGAGTTGAAGGCCTTGATGTTAATTGCCAGGGGGATGGGCTAGAGGATCTACACCAAGGTTGATGGGCCGGATGTTATACACTGGGGGTGGAGAGGGGCTGGATGGTTATACACTGGAGGTGAGGGGTGGGCAAGGAGCCGAATGTTATAAACTGAGGGGAGGCGAGCGGCTGGATGGTATATACAGGGGGTCAGCAGAGAGATGGTACCTCTCTGCTGACCCCCTGTATGCACTTCCATCATTCGCCAGGTGAAGAAGTATTTCATTGGCAGAAGGTTGGCTCCTCTTATCTCTGCAGATTACATCAAATGCACAAAGCCAAAACAGATCTGGAAAAGCAAACAGTGCAATATTTGTAATGACATTCAATTGTAAAATGCTTTTTATCCCATGCACTTACGTATAAAAAGGCGCCTCCTGAGTAGGTTCCCATTGTTGTGCTGCCATCTCCTATCCGACTGATTGGGTGCGGGTCATAAGTCTGTAATCACTACAGCTGCGCTTTATTTTTGCTTTCTTGCACAAAAGTAGTGAAGCAAAAAGCCTTAGGGCCCCTTCACACTGTGCAATCAAAGTCTGAACGAGCGTTCGATTTGTGACGTTTATCCGTCCTCGTTCCGAGGTTGCAAAGTGTGACATGGCGTTACGATTTGCGACGCAGCCCAGCATCGTACGATGTGAAAGAAAGAGCAGAACTTTCTTTCGTCGTAAATGTCTCGCTGTGGCGGTCGAAATCGTAGTATGTGACGGCGGTCATACGAGCTCGTAATGCGACTACGTGGGTTGGGCTTCCGCATACCTGTCTCCTGATTGGGCGTGACGTTTTAGCACGCCCATGCTGGTAATACGTCACGCTCGGAGTCGTAGGACTATGGCGGTGTGAAGGGTAGCGTACGATTGCGACGCGTGACGTTCACATCGCAACTACGTCAGAAAAAGCGTTAACATCGTAGAGTGTGACCGCTGGCTACGAGCTCGTACTGCGATGTCGAATATGACGCAAATGCGTCGTAATCGTAGCAGAATCGACCAGTGTGAAGGGGCCCTTACACTGGGCATCACCAGAACTGTTGTGACCTATATGGTAAAGCGATATCTTTCTACTGCACGGTCAGCAAGAACAAACGTATAAAGTGCGGCTGCTATTGGCTAATTAGGTGTTTTGTTCCTTATTTGTTTTTTATATACCTACAAATTAAACAGGTGAAAACTATCATTTGTCTGTAAAATAAATAAACAAAATACCTCCCACACCCGTCCACAGAGAGATAGGGAGGCAGCGGCTCTTGTACAATGGGGCTAAAAGCATTTGTTGTAAAGTGTTTGTTTTTTCTTTATTTCAAAGTATAAACACTGAATGCGATTAGATTTAATGTCGTCTTATTGACTGGTATAAAAAAATGAACGTCAATCATACTGAACGGTTATTTTTTTATTATTATTATTATTATTATTGTTATTATTATTCAGAATTACTTTTTTTGTTCATTCCATATTTTAAAAAGTCTAATAAGTGATGTAAAAGTCATAAGTCCCCATAATGGGGCCAACGGAAACCAGCCCCATCCAACTCCCTGGGCAGAAGTTGTGCTAGTGGTGGCTGTAGAGCCGCGGCAATGGGCGGCATTACTACCCCGAGAGCTTGTAGAGCCGCGGCGATGGGCAGCATTACTACCCCGAGAGCCTGTAGTGCCCACAACCATCAGCACTGGAGCCGCACTCCGCTGGGACCGCACGCTCTATATTTCTGGGATTAGCGTTCCTGTGAGGTTTGGTAATTTTTGAGAATTTCTATCTTAATGTTTGCAGCCTTTGTCCAGCACAGAATAGTTGAAGGAGGAATAGGATATATTCATTAGCTTTCCAGCCTGGTGGCCTCCTCCCAGTGCAGAGCGGTAGGGAGAAATGTGTGCGTGGGGCCGGGGGATGGCTGCACCGTGCTGGAGGAGCCGACCTTGGTGTCAGGGTACGTGCGCACGTACATGGGATGTCTGCAAATTTGAGAAATCCACAGATAAAAAGCCCTGCGTTTTACCTACGGATTTACTGCGGATTTACCACGGATTTTATGCTGTTTTCGTGTGGATTCCACCTGCGTTTTTACACCTGCGGATTCCTATTATGGAGCAGGTGTAAACCGCTGCGGAATCCGCACAAAGAATTGACATGCTGCGGAATAAACAACGCAGCTTTTCCGCACTTTTTTTGGTACTGTAAACTCATGGAAAACGGCTGCAAATCCGCAGCGTCAAAACCGCTTAGCTTAGAATGTACAGAAGAGGTTTGTAATGCCGGACCGTCTCCTGGTCCTCGCTGTCTGCCATCCGGGCAGCATAAATCAGCCGACAAATACAAAGTAAAGGAGAAGAAGGGAAGGATGGCTCTCTGGGATGTGACTCCAGGGAGAAGTAGCTCTGTATATGCCCAGTCCTGCTACCAAGCCATGACATAGAGCCCCCACTATCACATAGCATAGAGCCCCCGCTACCACATAACATAGAGCCCCCGGTGTTATGACCCCAATGGCAGAGGGTCTCAGAAGTAAATACCAAATCTGCAAACACAAAAAACCAGCTCATAGGGCAGTGGTAACTGGGCTGACCATATATCTAATCCTAGCACCACAAATAGCAGCAGCCGGGGAACGTGCCTACGTTGGCTCTAGACGTCTCGCGCCAGCCGGAGAACTAACTAACCCTAGAAGGGAAAAGATAGACCTTTCTTGCCTCCAGAGAAAAGACCCCAAAAGTTGGATACAAGCCCCCAACAAATAATAACGGTGAGGTAAGAAGAAAAGACAAACGTAAGAATGAACTAGGTATTTAGCAAAGAGAGGCCCACTAGCTAATAGCAGAATATAGTAAGATGACTTATACGGTCAGCAAAAACCCTATCAAAATTTCCACGCTGGATATTCAAGAACCCCCGAACCGTCTAACGGCCCGGGGGGAGAATACCAGCCCCCTAGAGCTTCCAGCAAAATCAGGAATCACATTTAGTACAAGCTGGACAAAAAATAAGAGCAAAGCAATTAACCAAAAAACAAGGAAGCAGGACTTAGCTTAATTTTGCAGGAACCAGGACCAGCAGACAGGAGCAAACAGAAAGGACTGATTACAACTATGCCAGGCACCAGACTAAGGATTCAGGAAGTTCATATAGCAACACCCCTGGACTAACGACCCAGGTGGGTGCCAAACTGAGGAAAGACAATCCCAGAGTCATATCACTAGTGACCACAAGAGGGAGCCAAAAAAGTCTAATTCACAACACCCCGGTACCACATAACATAGAGCCCCCGCTACCACATAACATAGAGCCCCCACTATCACATAGCATAGAGCCCCCGCTACCACATAACATAGAGCCCCCGCTACTACATAACATAGAGCCCCCGCTACCACATAACATAGAGCCCCCGCTACCACATAACATAGAGCCCCCGCTACCACATAACATAGAGCCCCCGCTACCACATAACATAGAGCCCCCGCTACCACATAACATAGAGCCCCCGCTACCACATAACATAGAGCCCCCGCTACCACATAACATAGAGCCCCCGCTACCACATAACATAGAACCCCCGCTACCACATAACATAGAGCCTCCGCTACCACATAACATAGAGCCCCCGCTACCACATAACATAGAGCCCCCGCTACCACATAACATAGAGCCCCCGCTACCACATAACATAGAGCCCCCGCTACCACATAACATAGAGCCCCCTCTACCACATAACATAGAGCCCCCTCTACCACATAACATAGAGCCCCAGCTACCACATAACATAGAGCCCCCGCTACCACATAACATAGAGCCCCCGCTGCCACATAACACAGGCCTATGGAGCCCCCACTACCACATAACACGGGCCTATGGAGACCCCCACCACATAACACGGGCCTATGGAGCCCCCCACCACATAGCACAGGCCTATGGAGCCCCCCACCACATAACACAGGCCTATGGAGCCCCCCACCACATAGCACAAGCCTATGGAACCCCCCACCACATAACACAGGCCTATGGAGGTGCTTTCTCACAGCTGTGGCTGGAGCCGCCTTTCGTCAGGGGGAGATCACTGTGCGTCTCCCATTTATGCCACCGCTCTCCTCCATATTCATGTGTGTTTCATGTAAATCCTCCATTCTGCATTCTTGTGTGCTCTATTGATCCCAGCACATATACATATGTAAATAGGCTGTCGGTAAATTAGCATGCTGCCACAGGTAATGTAATCATGGAGTGTCACAGGAGCTGCAGCCAGTAGACAAAGCTCTCCCAATTTCTTAGTCACATCCGGAGCTGCATTCACAATTCTGCTGTTCCTGTCTGGCTGATTCATTAGGGCTGACGTCGTCCATGCCAAGCTCAGTGTAAGAGTAATGGTAAGAAATGGATGCCCCCTCTCCAGGCATGGCCCAAAGTGGCATTTCGGGATTAAGCTGCACCACTGGAGTGACGTAATGCCCCCGCGCCCCGTCCCGCTCTGCTCACTTTGTTACAGCTGGCCAGAAGTGGCATGAAAGAACTTTGCGTTGCGCAGACGTGGCGACTTTTGAATGTGCTTCACACCATAGAAGTGTCAGGAAACCACGCTGACTGGGCCTGTGAGGGTGCAGCTCTGGAGGTGACTGAGTGTAGGCCGGGGTGACGCAGGCGGTGGTCGGCCCAGTGGCAGCGGCGTCTCTTCTCTGGAAACCATGCTGCCTGGGCCTGTGAGGGTGCAGCTCTGGAGGTGACTGCAGTGTAGGACAGGTTGACGTAGGAGGTGGTCGGCCCAGTAGCAGCGGCGTCTCTTCTCTGGAAACCATGCTGCCTGGGCCTGTGAGGGTGCAGCTCTGGAAGTGACTGCAGTGTAGGCCGGGGTGACGCAGGCAGTGGTCGGCCCAGTGGCAGCGGCGTCTCGTGTCTGGAAACCATGCTGCCTGGGCGGTTGCAGCTCTGGAGGTGACTGCAGTGTAGGCCGGGGTGACGCAGGCGGTGGTGGGCCCAGTAGCAGCGGCGTCTCGTCTCTGGAAGCCATGCTGCCTGGGCCTGTGAGGGTGCAGCTCTGGAGGTGACTGCAGTGTAGGACAGGGTGACGAAGGCGGTGGTTGGCCCAGTGGCAGCGGCGTCTCGTCTCTGGAAGCCATGCTGACTGGGCCTGTGAGGGTGCAGCTCTGGAGGTGACAGTAGTCTAGGACAGGTTGACGTAGGCGGTCGGCCCAGTGGCAGCGGCATCTCGTCTCTGGAAGCCATGCTGTCTGGGCCTGTGAGGGTGCAGCTCTGGAGGTGACAGTAGTCTAGGACAGGTTGACGTAGGCGGTCGGCCCAGTGGCAGCGGCGTCTCGTCTCTGGAAGCCATGCTGCCTGGGCCTGTGAGGGTGCAGCTCTGGAGGTGACTGCAGTGTAGGACGGTGTGACGTAGGAGGTGGTCGACCCAGTGGTAGCGGCGTCTCGTTTCTGGAAACCATGCTGCCTGGGCCTGTGAGGGTGCAGCTCTGGAGGTGACTGCAGTGTAGGTCGGGGTTACGGTGGAGGTGGTTGGCCCAGTGGCAGCGGCGTCTCGTCTCTGGAAGCCATGCTGCCTGGGCCTGTGAGGGTGCAGTTCTGGAGGTGACTGCAGTGTAGGCCGGGGTGATGCAGGTAGTGGTCGGCCCAGTGGCAGCAGCGTCTCGTCTCTGGAAACCATGCTGCCTGGGCCTGTGAGGGTGCAGCTCTGGAGGTGACTGCAGTGTAGGATGGGGTGACGTAGGAGGTGGTTGACCCAGTGGCAGCGGCGTCTCGTCTCTGGAAACCATGCTGCCTGGGCCTGTGAGGGTGCAGCTCTGGAGGTGACTGCATTGTAGACCGGGGTGACGCAGGCGATGGTCGACCCAGTGGCAGCGGCATCTCCTGACCCGCTGGTCTCCTGGTGCTGACTTCTTGCCCCTTGTCTTGCAGTCGCGCTCCAGTCTTTACGATTTCTCTCACAGCTCCAGGACTTGTGCTCTGCAGTCTATCCTCCTGTAGCAGCCCGGAGCTGTGCAGCCATAATTAGCTCTAATAAACTTATTACAATTAATGATAATATTGTATAATTGAGCACCGTCGCTGTCACCTTCTATTCCCCCGAGTTCAACATTTGCTTTTTAATTGAATCCTGGCTTCTGCCAAACCCTGTCAGTGTAACGTGCCGGTTCTTGCACTTGTTCTTCACTATTTTACATTAAAAGTAGCCAAAAAGCAGCAATAGAATATAAATGACAATACAGTGACTATAATTGAAGGGGCATCTGTCAGTAGGTTAAGCCCCCCGGAGCGGTCTACATGGGCACGCCGGTCATGGAAAGGAGAATAAAGTAACACAGTTCTCCCTGTCATTTTATTCTCCTTTCTGTGGTCTGCAGCCCATGGAGAAGGCTCAGGAGGACGATCGCTGACACATTCGCTTGTGAGATGACGGTGATAACACGGCTAGTAGTGATAGGAGTCCTGTCATCAGATTGTATGGACCTCGTACATCAGGTCACAGAATGATCGCAATCTGTGCTGCGCTGGAGATCCCATGAACCACTACAAGTGTGAGTCTGTACACGTCCTGCACACGTCATCATTACATGATGGTACCCAGCTTTTACTAAACCCTGCCTGCAATACAATGTCCATTGTGTGGAGTTATAGAATCATAGAATGGTAGAGTTGGAAGGGACCTCCTGGGTCATCTGGTCCAACCCCCGGCTTACATTCCGGTGTCTGTCCCCCGGAGCTGTGCTTCTCTGCACTGTGTAAGCGCCAGCCGGAAAGCACAGTGACGTCACCGCTGTGCTCTGCTTTCTGGCCGGCCGGCGCTTACACAGTGCAGAGAAGCACAGCGCCGGGGGACAGACACCGGAATGTAAGTATGTAGTGTTTTTTTTTTTTTTACCTTTACGCTGGTAACCAGGGTAAACATCGGGTTACTAAGCGTGGCCCTGCGCTTAGTAACCCGATGTTTACCCTGGTTACCAGTGAAGACATCGCTGAATCGGCGTCACACACGCCGATTCAGCGATGTCTACGGGAGATCCAGCGACAAAATAAAGTTCTGGCCTTTCTGCTCCGACCAACGATGGCACAGCAGGATCCTGATCGCTGCTGCGTGTCAAACTCAACGATATCGCTAGCCAGGACGCTGCAACGTCACGGATCGCTAGCGATATCGTTCAGTGTGAAGGTACCTTAAGTCCTTGATAAAGATGTTGAACAATACAGGGCTCAGGACAGAACCCTGTGGTACCCCACTTGAGACTTTCTTCCAACTGGATGTGCAGCCATTTACGACCACTCTTTGGGTTCGATCACTAAGCCAGGTATGATTCCACCTAACAGTTGCCTTGTCCATTCCATACTTAGTCATTTTTTCAATAAGGATGATGTGAGATACTTTGTCAAATGCTTTGCTGAAGTCAAGATATACTATATCTAAAGCATTTCCCTGATCCACCCAGTCAGTGATTCTGTCATAGAAGGAAATTACGTTAGTCTGACATGACTTATTAATGTTACAAACCCATGCTAACTCTGGTTAATCACTTCATTCTTCTTATACTTACATACATGTTGTTTAATAATTTGTTCAAAGATCTTTCCTGGTATGGAAGTAAGGCTCACCGGCCTATAGTTCCCTGGGTCCAGAGGTGTATCTAGCCTTTCCAGCACCCGGGGCAAAGGATCAGTTTGGCACCCTCCCCCATTTGAACCTTAGCTCTATTGAAACTGTATGACCAAGCCAAGGTACATTCCTAAATCTCCATAATGTTAAAATAGATACCAATAAAAGTAAAATTAATTGAGACATCAGTAGGTTAGGTGTTTTTGAATATCCATATTGAATCAGGAGCCCCATATAATCCTGCATAAAGGTTAATAATGGCCCCATAAGATGCTCCATAGACACATTTGCCCAATATAGTGCTGCAGAAACGTTGATTATGGCCCCATAAGATGCTCTATACAGACACTTGCCCCATATAATGCTGCACAAACATTATGGCCCCATAAGATGCTCTATACATATACTTGCCCCATATAGTGCTGCAGAAACGTTATGGCCCCATAAGATGCTCTATACAGACACTTGCCCCATATAGTGCTGCACAAACGTTATGGCCCCATAAGATGCTCCATACAAACACTTGCCCCGTTATAGTGCTGCACAAATGTTATGGCCCCATAGATGCTCCATACAGACACTTGCCCCGTTATAGTGCTGCACAAAGGTTATGGCCCCCATATAGTGCTGCACAAACATTATGGCCCCCATATAGTGCTGCACAAACATTATGGCCCCATATAGTGCTGCACAAACATTATGGCCCCATATAGTGCTGCACAAACATTATGGCCCCCATATAGTGCTGCACAAACATGGCCCCCATATAGTGCTGCACAAACATTATGGCCCCCATGTAGTGCTGCACAAACGTTATGGCCCCCATATAGTGCTGCACAAACATGGCCCCATATAGTGCTGCACAAACGTTATGGCCCCCATATAGTGCTGCACAAACATTATGGCCCCCATATAGTGCTGCACAAACATTATGACCCCATATAGTGCTGCACAAACATTATGGCCCCATATAGTGTTGCACAAATGTTATGGCCCCATAAGATGCCCCATACAGCTATTTGCCCCATTTGCTGGTACTGCGATAAAAAAAAACAAAAAAAAAACACATACCTCTCCGTCGCTCAGGCCCCCGGCACTTTCAATATTCACCTGACTTCGTTCCAGCCACCGCTCCATCTTCCGCCTCCTCTGCACTGACGTTTAGGTAGAGGGCACTCACTAACTACGTCATCGCGCCCTCTTACCTCAGCGTCACTGCAGAAGACGGACCGGCGGCTGGAACGAGGAGCAGGTGAATATCGCGCAGTGCAGCGCTCCCCTCCCCGTATACTCACCTGCTCCTGGTGCGGTGCAGTCCCTGCTTCCCCGGCACTGCTGCTTCCTGTACTGAGCGGTCACCGTTACCGCTCATTACAGTAATGAATATGGGACTCCACCCCTATGGGAGGTGGAACCGCATATTTATTACTGTAATGAGCGGTACCATGTGACCGCTCAGTACAGGAAGAAGCCGGGGGGGGGCCGGGCAGCCAGGGACCTGCAGGGACCGCGCCAGGAGTAGGTGAGTATAATTAGACAACCCCCGCTCCCTGGCCCTGCCAACCCCCTCCTTGGACCGCCGCATTATCAGGCGGCCCGCTGGCGCCCCCCTGTCGGCTGCCCCCCTGGATACGCCACTGCCTGGGTCCAACTTCTTCCCTTTTTGAAGATAGGAACAACATTTGCTCTTTTCCAGTCTTCTGGGACTTCTGTTCTCCAAGAATTTTCAAAGATTAAGGAGAGTGGTTCAAAAATTTCTTCTGCTATCTCCTTCAGTACCCTGAAGTACTTGAATTCATTTATGTTAGCTCAATGTTTCCTCACTATCTTTTTGTTTATAGATATCCTGGATTCTTCTACTTCTTTAATAGGACAGTGAAGATTAGTTGATGCTACCATTTTTTTCTGATAGAAAACAGATGCAAAATAGGAATTTAAAAGTTCGGCCTTCCCAATATCCTTTCTTACCATTTCATCATTTTCGTCCTGTAAAAATCCTATAGCATGTTTGACTTTTCTTTTACTTTTGACATATCCCCAAAATCCCTTTTTACTGCTTTTGACATCTCTTGCAAGCCTTAATTCATCGTCAGCTTTAGATAATCTGATTCGTCCCCTGCAGGTTCTGCAGATGGCATTATATTCTTCTTTAGATATGCCTCCCTCTTTCCATTTGATAAATGCTAAAAAGGAAGAAAGAAATGTTTAAGTTCTGTGTTCATCCATCCTGGTTTCCTTAAATGCTTCCTATTCTTCCCTCTTTTTGGAATTGTTAACGATTGTGCCTTGAGAATCTTATTTTTCAAGATTTCCCATCCTTCCTGGACATTTTTGTCCTTAAGGATATCCAGCCATTGGATCCCTCCGATTCTCTTTCTGAGTCCCTTAAAATCTGCTTTTCTGAAATCTAACCTTGAAGTCTGAGTCTTCACAGGTCTTCCTCTTCTAGTTATCCAAAATTCTAAAATAGCATGGTCGCTACCTCTTAGGGTCCCAGCCACTCTTACCTCCCCAACCATTTCCTCCCTGTTTATAAGGATTAGATCCAAGGTAGCAGATCCCCTTGTTTTCTCACCTACCTTTTGGAAGATAAAGTTGTCAGCAAGAGAGAATAAGAATTTGTTTGACCTGTTAAGTTTTGCCTGAGAGAGATTCCCAACGAATGTCTGGATAATTGAAATTTCCTTATGTTTCTTGCTCTTTACTGCAGGACTTGCATTCTGTACTAGGAGGCTCAGGATGGTCAGAGCTGAAGCCTTCCCTAAAAAGGGAAAGTAGCAGAGCAGGGAGGACTCTATGATCATGGCTGATAAATCTGATATAGAATAACCCGATTATTACACTCTGTAAAGATATTGCATCTGCAGTTGGGGCTATTGGGAGGAGGAATCTGCAGTGTCCAGAGTCACGCGGACGGCGTCATCAGTGTCCAGAGTCACGCGGACGGCATCATCAGCAGTGTCCAGAGTCACGCGGACGGCATCATCAGCAGTGTCCAGAGTCACGTGAATGGCGTCATCAGTGTCCAGAGTCACGCAGATGGCATCATCAGCAGTGTCCAGAGTCATGCGGACGGCGTCATCCGCAGCATAGCCGGTTTATTACATTTCATCAGGTGCAGCAGTAATCCTAGTGGACTGGCAGCAGCGTTCTCCATGGGTGTCGGTTGCTGCAGACTATCCCGCGTTTCCAGGAGGCCATCCAGGAACTGGTTAATATTGGCCTATCCATTATCCAGCAATTCCACGCACAATCCTTCATCAGTCTCCACTGGTGACAAGTAAATGATTCGATGTGACAAGGTGACTCCAGTACGTGTTACGCTGCGACTGTCAGTTCCTCCCAATGCAAAATTATTAGCGGCTGGTAATGTGATGTCATTAACATCTTGTGGGACGACATTTCACAACATCTGTTCTGTGCCCCACGGCGTCTGCCCCCGCTGTGCTCAGCACATTATTATCAGTCCTTAATATCATTTTCTTTCTTACCCTCATTTTATTACATTAGTTTCAGGATGTTTTGTCATTATCAGCTTTGTAGGTAATGTTATTTTTACACAAGTCATGATAACGAGACTTTTCTTTACATGATTCAGTAGACATTTTGAACCCCAAGCTCTGCATCCAGGCCACACGAATACTGTCAGATTTGGAGCGCTCCTCCTTCCTGGCGTTTTTGACACCTGTTTGTGCTTTTATTTGTTGCCCATCTCCGCTCAAGTCGCTGAGTGTCCTGATTGAAGAGCATCTGCTGGCATCTCTGGGCACTGGCCGGGTGTGGCATCTTAGGATAAGAGACTGGCAGACCCACGCAGATAATGCCCATAGAGCTCAGGGCATAATCCTCACGAATCTTCTTAAGCGAGTCCAGTTCAGCATTGCACTGGGCTGATCCCTTCACCAAGGTCCCAGGTCTGTTTTGATGTCATCCGGTGGGAATACCTTATATTGCGGCTAACCCACCACATGTACGTAGTCTTTTGGCCACCTCTACCATGTGCCCATCTGTTTGTGTGGCGTAGAGCCTGAACATGAGCTTCCTGGCCGAGTGCCTACCCAGTATGAATGCGCGCAGCCGGCTGGTGTGCACAGACCCTTCCTATAAAGAGGTGTCCCTACTTAGCGTGCGAGAAGCTAATATGCTGTCACACAAACTTCAAGACATATCCTCGTATCAGATAAATGCCAACTACGAGAGGAGCCTGTGCTAATCTTACCGCTCTGATCAACAGGCGATCACAATCTAATGCTAAGAATCACATAGTTCTGGATATCGATCTTCTCACAATGTTCCTATTTAAATTCTTTCCCATTTTTTATATTTTTTTCACTATTACTGAATGGGGACATCCAGAGGCTAAAACCTCATACAGTGGATTAGATTAAGACTAGGCCCATTGTGCAGCTGAGGCCACTGTCGCTCAGGAGGAATGCTCCCAGAGGGGCCACAGTCAGGGGACATTCCTAAACATCCACTATAAGACTAATTGTTTAAAAAAAAGCAAAAACCCGGCTGTGGAGTCAGTCAGTGTCTATTTTGGTGGAGTCTGAGTCGATAGAAATAGATTGACTCCTATAATTTGTAATCCATTGGGTGCAATAGTAGAGTGCAGGATGTGCTGGAAATGTTTTCATAATAATTTGGGAGAGTTGTGAAATGTCGTATAAATCTCTTTTCTGTTCCTGATATGAGGATCTCGGCTGTTAGTGGAGATGAATCTGTGCTGCAATTTATGCACATGCTCAGTAGTGACCGGGGCTGTGGAGTCAGGAGTTCTGAAATGTCCTATAAATGTCTGTTCTGTTCCTGATCTCAGGAGCTCGGCTGTTAGTAGAGATGAATCTGTGCTGCACTTTATGCACATGCTCCGTAGTGACCGGGGCTGTGGAGTCAGAAATGGAGGAGTCGGAGTCGGTGGTTTGGTTTACCAACTCCACAGCCCTTTCAAAAACGTCCACTGCGTGGTATATGATTCTTTGCAGTGTCCCTTTATCTAGGAGAGCGCAGTCTGCAGGCACATATCTGCCAGACAGAGGGGCTTCCATTTGGTAATTGGGGGCGCGCAGTCTACGGCAGCATTACACAGTATACGTTGAGAAAAGCTCCTGACCTATACTGTAGGGTAAGTGGACAGTCAGATGCCTATGTGGACCTTGTTTTCTTGGAGTAAGGTCACTGACTGCCACTCTCCCATAGAGAACATACTGTAGGTGCGCTTGGCCGAGCCATGCGTTCTAGAGTATGGAGGACTGGGGAGATACGGCTGGACGCCGAACAATCGGGGGTGAAGGAGCTCATTATAAGATAGCAGCATGCCTTGTGGCCTCTGTTACTACGACTTGTGGTCAGATGCATTTACATTGCCCGATCAGTGCCATGAACCAGCCACTGCCCTTCATATGCAAAGAACGATCAGGTACACAGCTGTTGTGTGCCCAGGCTGCCATTGTTTTTTATGCGGGATGTTGTGCAGCCGATAAGTGAGTTTTTGATGCTCCGTATTTTCACTGTGCCAAATATGCAGCGTCTGAGGCTATGTGCCCCGATGATGATATAGCAGGGTTTTGTATTTTTGCTGCGTTCTTATCCGTATGTGTTAATTGAACCACGTGGATTTACCGCATCTAATGAAAGGCTATGGGGGAAACTACTGGCATCTCCACTGCAAGTGCTGCAGCTCGTAAGGCCGCGCAGACGGGGAGCTTACACAGCATCAAATAGGGTTAGGCCACGTTCACACTTTGCGGCGTGCTCTGCGGGTTCTCCCGCAGCGGAATTGATAAATCTGCAGGGCAAAACCGCTGCGGTTATCCCTGCAGATTTATCGCGGTTTGTTCCGCGGTTTCCGCTGCGGGATTACTCCTATACTATTGATGCTGCATATGCAGCAATATGCAGCATCAATAGTAATGGCAAAAATAATAAAACAAGGTTATACTCACCCTCCGATGTCCGGATCTCCTCGGCGCTGCACACGGCGGTCCGGTTCCAAAGATGCTGTGCCGAGAAGGACCTTTGTGACGTCACGGTCATGTGACCGCGGCGTCATCATGGTCATGTGACCGCGACGTCGCCACAGGTCCTGCTCGCACAGCAACTGAGACCGGCCGGCCGCGTGCAGCGCTGAGAGGTGAGTATATCATTATTTTTTATTTTAATTCTTTTTTTTTTTACACTATTTATGCTTCCCAGGGCCTGGAGGAGAGTCTCCTCTCCTCCACCCCGGGTAGCAACCGCACATTAGCCGCTTACTTCCCGCAACGTGGGCACAGCCCCATGCGGGAAGTAAGCGGTTCAATGCTTTCCTATGGGTGCAGAATCGCAGCGATTCTGCACAAAGAGGGCTCGTTCACACTTTGCGGATTCTTCTGCGGATTTTTCCGCTGCGGAATTGGAAAATCCGCAGTGCAAAACCGCTGCGGTTTTCACTGCGGATTTTCCTGCGGATTCCTCTGCTGGTTTTCAACAGCACTTTCCTATTGGTGCATGTTGAAAACCGCTGCGGAATCCGCAGAAAGAAGTGACATGCTCCTTCTTTTTTTCCGCAGCAATTCTGCGCGTTTTTTTCCAGGGTTTTCCACAATGTGGGCACAGCGGTTTTTGTTTTCCATAGAGTAACATTGTACTGTACCCTGCATGGAAAACTGCTGCGGATCCGCAGCGTCAAATCCGCTGCGGATCCGCAGCAAAAACCGCAAAGTGTGAACATAGCCAGAAGTGACATGCTGCGGGTTTTAAACCGCTGCGTTTCTGCGCAGTTTTTCCCGCAGCATGTGCACTGCGGTTTGCGGTTTCCATAGGGTTTACATGTTAATGTAAACGCTATGGAAACTGCTGCGGACCCGCAGCATCAAAATCGCCGCGGGAAAAACGCAAAGTGTGAACGTGGCCTCAGGGTAACCCAAACCCTATAAATCCCATCCACTGTGCTTATAACCTAGAACCCTAACCCTATAAATCCCATCCACTGAGCTTATAGCCTAGAACCCTAACCCTATAAATCCCATCCACTGAGCTTATAGCCTTAGAACCCTAACCCTATAAATCCTATCCACTGTGCTTATAGCCTTAGAACCCTAACCCTATAAATCCCATCCCCTGAGCTTATAGCCTAGAACCCTAACCCTATAAATCCCATCCACTGAGGTTATAGCCTTAGAACCCTAACCCTATAAATCCCATCCCCTGAGCTTATAGCCTAGAACCCTAACCCTATAAATCCCATCCACTGTGCTAATATCCTAAAACCCTAACCCTATAAATCCCATCCACTGTGCTAATATCCTAGAACCCTAACCCTATAAATCCCATCCACTGTGCAAATATCATAGAACCCTAACCCTATAAATTCCATCAACTGAGCTTATAGCCTAGAACCCTAACCCTATAAATTCCATACACTGAGCTTATAGCCTAGAACCCTAACCCTATAAATTCCATGCACTGAGCTTATAGCCTTAGAACCCTAACCCTATAAATCCCATCCATTGTGCTAATATCCTAGAACCCTAACCCTATAAATCCCATCCACTGTGCTTATAGCCTAGAACCCTAACCATATAAATCCCATCCACTGTGCTAATATCCTAGAACCCTAACCCTATAAATCCCATCCACTGAGCTTATAGCCTAGAACCCTAGCCCTATAAATCACATCCACTGTGCTTATAGCCTAGAACCCTAACCCTATAAATCCCATCCACTGAGCTTATAGCCTAGAACCCTAAGCCTATAAATCCCATCCACTGTGCTTATATCCTAGAACCCTAATCCTATAAATCCCATCCACTGTGCTTATATCCTAGAACCCAAACCCTATAAATCCCATCCACTGAGCTTATAGCCTTAGAACCCTAACCCTATAAATCCCATCCACTGAGCTTATAGCCTTAGAACCCTAACCCTATAAATCCCATCCACTGTGCTTATAGCCTAGAACCCTAACCCTATAAATCCCATCCACTGTGCTTATAACCTAGAACCCTAACCCTATAAATCCCATCCTCTGTGCTAATATCATAGAACCCTAACCCTATAAATACCATCCACTGTGCTTATAGCCTAGAACCCTAACCCTATAAATCCCATCCACTGTGCTTATAACCTAGAACCCTAACCCTATAAATCCCACCCACTGTGCGTATAACCTTGAACCCAAACCCTATAAATCCCATCCTCTGTGCTTATATCCTAGAACCCTAACCCTATAAATCCCACCCACTGTGCGTATAACCTAGAACCCTAACCCTATAAATCCCACCCACTGTGCGTATAACCTAGAACTCTAACCCTATAAATCCCATCCACTGTGCTTATAACCGCTGCTATTCCAGATCGTGGGCTCGTATCCTCACAGTTCCCAGCAGAGAGGATGGATTTTTAGAAATCTCCGGTCCTCTGTGGTTTTTTGCTCAGCGTTATCTGCCCCGTGCTGCGGGTTTCTATTCTGCAGCATGTCAATTCCTCTTTCGGGTATGCGGAGTTTTATGTTCAGGTTTATCCCATACAATTGCATTAGATGCCGAAACATTTCCAGTAAAAACACATTGAAAAATGCAATGAAAAACCCAAGTCACTGAATTTAGTTAATAGGTGAAGAAATTGTGCAGATAATCTCCAACATCAAAAGTCACCAAAAGCTCATGGTGGAAGAAGAGTCTGTGTTTAGTGATTGGCCACATGGTCCTTGGGACATTAACCCCCAGCGTGCAGTGTACATGTTCACACTGGTTTTTAGTGGAGACTGTCCTTCTTTGGATGGTTGTTGGATAAGTTTTGCATTTCTTGAAGCAGTTTTGAAAAGTTTTTCCTTCCTTCTGAGTGAGCAATGGAGCGTTTCTCCACCAGTGACATCCACCTTCTGGCTTTTCAGCACTTCTGGCTGGTGAAAAGAAGAAAAGAACATATAAACAGCAAGTCATTTTCCATAGAAATGAATGGGAATATTCTTTTGAGTGTTTTGTGAAGCTTTTTCCTGTGTTTGTAGAAATAGAGCTGCACATAATAAAACGAGGCAGTGAGAAGATTCGGGGGATGTGAGCTGGAGGCGCTCCTGGTGTCACCCCTGACCCTCACTGGGACCTGCTGTGTATGGCAGCCATTATGACACCCGGCCTCCGTCCTCCCTTCCTCCATAATGAGCCACTGTGGTATGACATAAGCTCCATGAAACAACCAGAGCAGGCTTCCATGGGGAGACATTGGCTGATTCTGGCGGAGAGCCCGGGATTCGGTGACGCTCCCTCTGATTACGTATTATAGACACAGCGCTGATGACAGGTCTGCCGCTGAGCGTCTGCTGCAAAGACCCTTCTAACAGGCAAAGCAAGGCCACACACCTATAGTATTAATGCGCAGGCAGGAGCCCAGGTGCTACAGTACAGACCAAAAGTTTGGACACATCTTCTCATTTAAAGATTTTTCTGTATTTTCATGACTATGAAAATTGTGCATTCACACTGAAGGCATCAAAACTATGAAGTAACACATGTGGAATTATATACTTAACAAAAAAGTGTGAAACAACTGAAAATATGTCTTACTAGATGGCAGCCCGATTCTAAAGAATCGGGAGTCTAGAATCCATATATACTTTATTTATTCAAATGTAAGAATAATACAATTAATAAATAATAGTAAGAAAGAACAAAAAATGGCTGCACTCACCAGCTCTTGACAATTCTTGTTATTTAAGGTACAGTTACACAGGATCCATGAACATGCTTATGAGGGGAGTGATGAAAGACATCAGACAACAACTTTGCGTGTTGTGGCAAATGCCACAACAACGGTTCTTTGCTTAAGAACAATAATGTAAATAATAAATAATATGTATCAATAACTATGTATATTGGTATGTTCTATGACATTTTAAAATATTTCATTATTATGTGGAAAAGCTCTTAGTACCCATACTGGCGCATACTTGTGTGCCCATCAGGTATTTTCACAGTAAAATTTTCACAGGTGGGGCCCCTCGTCCTCCGATTTGGTGGGCGGGGACCCTCGGCCTCCGATTTGGTGGGCGGGGACCCTCGGCCTCCAATTTGGTGGGCGGGGACCCTCGGCCTCCAATTTGGTGGGCGGGGACCCTCGGCCTCCAATTTGGTGGGTGGGGACCCTCGGCCTCCGATTTGGTGGGCGGGGCCCCTCGGCCTCCGATGTGGTGGGCGGGGCCCCTCGGCCTCCGCTTTGGTGGGCGGGGCCGGGCCCCTCGGCCTCCGCTTTGGTGGGCGGGGCCGCTCGGCCTTCGATTTGGTGGGCGGGGCCCCTCGGCCTCCGATTTGGTTGGCGGGGCCCCTCGGCCTCCGATTTGGTTGGCGGGGCCCCTCGGCCTCCGATTTGGTTGGCGGGGCCCCTCGGCCTCCGATTTGGTTGGCGGGGCCCCTCGGCCTCCGATTTGGTGGGCGGGGACTCTCGGCCTCCGATTTGGTGGGCGGGGACCCTCGGCCTCCGATTTGGTGGGCGGGGACCCTCGGCCTCCGATTTGGTGGGCAGGGACCCTCGGCCTCCGCTTTGGTGGGCGGGGCCCCTCGGCCTCCGATTTGGTGGGCGGGGTCCCTCTGCCTCCGATTTGGTGTGCGGGGACCCTCGGCCTCCGCTTTGGTGGGCGGGGCCCCTCGACCTTCGATTTGGTGGGCGGGGCTCCTCGGCCTCCGATTTGGTTGGTGGGGCCCCTCGGCCTCCAATTTGGTGGGCGGGGACCCTCGGCCTCCGATTTGGTGGGCGGGGACCCTCGGCCTCCGATTTGGTGGGCGGGGACCCTCGGCCTCCGCTTTGGTGGGCGGGGCCCGTCGGCCTCCGATTTGGTGGGCGGGGCCCGTCGGCCTCCGATTTGGATGGGGTGGACCCTCGGCCTCCGATTTGGTGGGCGGGGACCCTCGGCCTCCGATTTGGTGGGCGGGGACCCTCGGCCTCCGATTTGGTGGGCGGGGCCCCTCGGCCTCCGATGTGGTGGTCGGGGCCCCTCGGCCTCCGATTTGGAGGGCGGGGACCCCCGGCCTCCGATTTGGTGGGCGGGGACCCTCGGCCTCCGATTTGGTGGGCGGGGACCCTTGGCCTCCGATTTGGTAGGCGGGGACCCTCGGCCTCCGATTTGGTGGGCGGGGACCCTCGGCCTCCAATTTGGTGGGCGGGGACCCTCGGCCTCCGATTTGGTGGGCGGGGACCCTCGGCCTCCGATTTGGTGGGTGGGGACCCTCGGCCTCCGATTTGGTGGGCGGGGCCCCTCGGCCTCCGATGTGGTGGTCGGGGCCCCTCGGCCTCCGCTTTGGTGGGCGGGGCCGGGCCCCTCGGCCTCCGCTTTGGTGGGCGGGGCCGCTCGGCCTTCGATTTGGTGGGCGGGGCTCCTCGGCCTCCGATTTGGTTGGCGGGGCCCCTCGGCCTCCGATTTGGTTGGCGGGGCCCCTCGGCCTCCGATTTGGTTGGCGGGGCCCCTCGGCCTCCGATTTGGTGTGTGCTCTGCCTGGGGCCACTGTGCTCTGCCTGGGGCCCCATATGCTGCCTGGGGCCCCTGTGCTCTGCCTGGGGCCCCGTGTTCTGCCTGGGGCCCCTGTGCTCTGCCTGGGGCCACTGTGCTCTGCCTGGGGCCCCATGTTCTGCCTGGGGCCACTGTGCTCTGCCTGGGGCCCCATAAGCTGCCTGGGGCCCCTGTGCTCTGCCTGGGACCACTGTGCTCTGCCTGGGGCCCCATATGCTGCCTGGGGCCCCTGTGCTCTGCCTGGGGCCACTGTGCTCTGCCTGGGGCCCCATATGCTGCCTGGGGCCACTGTGCTCTGCCTGGGGCCCCATATGCTGCCTGGGACCCCTGTGCTCTGCCTGGGGCCCCATAGTCGACCTTCGATTTGGTGGGCGGGGCTCCTCGGCCTCCGATTTGGTTGGTGGGGCCCCTCGGCCTCCAATTTGGTGGGCGGGGACCCTCGGCCTCCGATTTGGTGGGCGGGGACCCTCGGCCTCCGATTTGGTGGGCGGGGACCCTCGGCCTCCGCTTTGGTGGGCGGGGCCCGTCGGCCTCCGATTTGGTGGGCGGGGCCCCTCGGCCTCCGATTTGGATGGTGTGGACCCTCGGCCTCCGATTTGGTGGGCGGGGCCCTCGGCCTCCGATTTGGTGGGCGGGGACCCTCGGCCTCCGATTTGGTGGGCGGGGACCCTTGGCCTCCGATTTGGTAGGCGGGGACCCTCGGCCTCCGATTTGGTGGGCGGGGACCCTCGGCCTCCAATTTGGTGGGCGGGGACCCTCGGCCTCCGATTTGGTGGGCGGGGACCCTCGGCCTCCGATTTGGTTGGTGGGGCCCCTCGGCCTCCAATTTGGTGGGCGGGGACCCTCGGCCTCCGATTTGGTGGGCGGGGCGCCTCGGCCTCCGATTTGGATGGTGTGGACCCTCGGCCTCCGATTTGGTGGGCGGGGACCCTCGGCCTCCGATTTGGTGGGCGGGGACCCTCGGCCTCCGATTTGGTGGGCGGGGCCCCTCGGCCTCCGATGTGGTGGTCGGGGCCCCTCGGCCTCCGATTTGGAGGGCGGGGACCCCCGGCCTCCGATTTGGTGGGCGGGGACCCTCGGCCTCCGATTTGGTGGGCGGGGACCCTTGGCCTCCGATTTGGTTGGTGGGGCCCCTCGGCCTCCAATTTGGTGGGCGGGGACCCTCGGCCTCCGATTTGGTGGGCGGGGACCCTCGGCCTCCGATTTGGTGGGCGGGGACCCTCGGGCTCCGCTTTGGTGGGCGGGGCCCGTCGGCCTCCGATTTGGTGGGCGGGGCGCCTCGGCCTCCGATTTGGATGGGGTGGACCCTCGGCCTCCGATTTGGTGGGCGGGGACCCTCGGCCTCCGATTTGGTGGGCGGGGCCCCTCGGCCTCCGATTTGGTGGGCGGGGCCCCTCGGCCTCCGATGTGGTGGTCGGGGCCCCTCGGCCTCCGATTTGGAGGGTGGGGACCCCCGGCCTCCGATTTGGTGGGCGGGGACCCTCGGCCTCCGATTTGGTGGGCGGGGACCCTCGGCCTCCGATTTGGTGGGTGGGGACCCTCGGCCTCCGATTTGGTGGGCGGGGCCCCTCGGCCTCCGATGTGGTGGTCGGGGCCCCTCGGCCTCCGCTTTGGTGGGCGGGGCCGGGCCCCTCGGCCTCCGCTTTGGTGGGCGGGGCCGCTCGGCCTTCGATTTGGTGGGCGGGGCTCCTCGGCCTCCGATTTGGTTGGCGGGGCCCCTCGGCCTCCGATTTGGTTGGCGGGGCCCCTCGGCCTCCGATTTGGTTGGCGGGGCCCCTCGGCCTCCGATTTGGTGTGTGCTCTGCCTGGGGCCACTGTGCTCTGCCTGGGGCCCCATATGCTGCCTGGGGCCCCTGTGCTCTGCCTGGGGCCCCGTGTTCTGCCTGGGGCCCCATGTTCTGCCTGGGGCCACTGTGCTCTGCCTGGGGCCCCATGTTCTGCCTGGGGCCACTGTGCTCTGCCTGGGGCCCCATAAGCTGCCTGGGGCCCCTGTGCTCTGCCTGGGACCACTGTGCTCTGCCTGGGGCCCCATATGCTGCCTGGGGCCCCTGTGCTCTGCCTGGGGCCACTGTGCTCTGCCTGGGGCCCCATATGCTGCCTGGGGCCACTGTGCTCTGCCTGGGGCCCCATATGCTGCCTGGGACCCCTGTGCTCTGCCTGGGGCCCCATAGTCGACCTTCGATTTGGTGGGCGGGGCTCCTCGGCCTCCGATTTGGTTGGTGGGGCCCCTCGGCCTCCAATTTGGTGGGCGGGGACCCTCGGCCTCCGATTTGGTGGGCGGGGACCCTCGGCCTCCGATTTGGTGGGCGGGGACCCTCGGCCTCCGCTTTGGTGGGCGGGGCCCGTCGGCCTCCGATTTGGTGGGCGGGGCCCCTCGGCCTCCGATTTGGATGGTGTGGACCCTCGGCCTCCGATTTGGTGGGCGGGGCCCTCGGCCTCCGATTTGGTGGGCGGGGACCCTCGGCCTCCGATTTGGTGGGCGGGGACCCTTGGCCTCCGATTTGGTAGGCGGGGACCCTCGGCCTCCGATTTGGTGGGCGGGGACCCTCGGCCTCCAATTTGGTGGGCGGGGACCCTCGGCCTCCGATTTGGTGGGCGGGGACCCTCGGCCTCCGATTTGGTTGGTGGGGCCCCTCGGCCTCCAATTTGGTGGGCGGGGACCCTCGGCCTCCGATTTGGTGGGCGGGGCGCCTCGGCCTCCGATTTGGATGGTGTGGACCCTCGGCCTCCGATTTGGTGGGCGGGGACCCTCGGCCTCCGATTTGGTGGGCGGGGACCCTCGGCCTCCGATTTGGTGGGCGGGGCCCCTCGGCCTCCGATGTGGTGGTCGGGGCCCCTCGGCCTCCGATTTGGAGGGCGGGGACCCCCGGCCTCCGATTTGGTGGGCGGGGACCCTCGGCCTCCGATTTGGTGGGCGGGGACCCTCGGCCTCCGATTTGGTTGGTGGGGCCCCTCGGCCTCCAATTTGGTGGGCGGGGACCCTCGGCCTCCGATTTGGTGGGCGGGGACCCTCGGCCTCCGATTTGGTGGGCGGGGACCCTCGGGCTCCGCTTTGGTGGGCGGGGCCCGTCGGCCTCCGATTTGGTGGGCGGGGCGCCTCGGCCTCCGATTTGGATGGGGTGGACCCTCGGCCTCCGATTTGGTGGGCGGGGCCCCTCGGCCTCCGATTTGGTGGGCGGGGCCCCTCGGCCTCCGATTTGGTGGGCGGGGCCCCTCGGCCTCCGATGTGGTGGTCGGGGCCCCTCGGCCTCCGATTTGGAGGGTGGGGACCCCCGGCCTCCGATTTGGTGGGCGGGGACCCTCGGCCTCCGATTTGGTGGGCGGGGACCCTTGGCCTCCGATTTGGTAGGCGGGGACCCTCGGCCTCCGATTTGGTGGGCGGGGACCCTCGGCCTCCGATTTGGTGGGCGGGGACCCTCGGCCTCCAATTTGGTGGGCGGGGACCCTCGGCCTCCGATTTGGTGGGCGGGGACCCTCGGCCTCCGATTTGGTGGGCGGGGACCCTCGGCCTCCGATTTGGTGGGCGGGGACCCTCGGCCTCCGATGTGGTGGTCGGGGCCCCTCGGCCTCCGCTTTGGTGGGCGGGGCCGGGCCCCTCGGCCTCCGCTTTGGTGGGCGGGGCCGCTCGGCCTTCAATTTGGTGGGCGGGGCTCCTCGGCCTCCGATTTGGTCCCCTCGGCCTCCGATTTGGTTGGCGGGGCCCCTCGGCCTCCGATTTGGTTGGCGGGGCCCCTCGGCCTCCGATTTGGTGTGTGCTCTGCCTGGGGCCACTGTGCTCTGCCTGGGGCCCCATATGCTGCCTGGGGCCCCTGTGCTCTGCCTGGGGCCCCGTGTTCTGCCTGGGGCCCCATGTTCTGCCTGGGGCCCCTGTGCTCTGCCTGGGGCCACTGTGCTCTGCCTGGGGCCCCATGTTCTGCCTGGGGCCACTGTGCTCTGCCTGGGGCCCCATAAGCTGCCTGGGGCCCCTGTGCTCTGCCTGGGACCACTGTGCTCTGCCTGGGGCCCCATATGCTGCCTGGGGCCCCTGTGCTCTGCCTGGGGCCACTGTGCTCTGCCTGGGGCCCCATATGCTGCCTGGGGCCACTGTGCTCTGCCTGGGGCCCCATATGCTGCCTGGGACCCCTGTGCTCTGCCTGGGGCCCCATAGGCGACCTTCGATTTGGTGGGCGGGGCTCCTCGGCCTCCGATTTGGTTGGTGGGGCCCCTCGGCCTCCAATTTGGTGGGCGGGGACCCTCGGCCTCCGATTTGGTGGGCGGGGACCCTCGGCCTCCGATTTGGTGGGCGGGGACCCTCGGCCTCCGCTTTGGTGGGCGGGGCCCGTCGGCCTCCGATTTGGTGGGCGGGGCCCCTCGGCCTCCGATTTGGATGGTGTGGACCCTCGGCCTCCGATTTGGTGGGCGGGGCCCTCGGCCTCCGATTTGGTGGGCGGGGACCCTCGGCCTCCGATTTGGTGGGCGGGGACCCTTGGCCTCCGATTTGGTAGGCGGGGACCCTCGGCCTCCGATTTGGTGGGCGGGGACCCTCGGCCTCCAATTTGGTGGGCGGGGACCCTCGGCCTCCGATTTGGTGGGCGGGGACCCTCGGCCTCCGATTTGGTTGGTGGGGCCCCTCGGCCTCCAATTTGGTGGGCGGGGACCCTCGGCCTCCGATTTGGTGGGCGGGGCGCCTCGGCCTCCGATTTGGATGGTGTGGACCCTCGGCCTCCGATTTGGTGGGCGGGGACCCTCGGCCTCCGATTTGGTGGGCGGGGACCCTCGGCCTCCGATTTGGTGGGCGGGGCCCCTCGGCCTCCGATGTGGTGGTCGGGGCCCCTCGGCCTCCGATTTGGAGGGCGGGGACCCCCGGCCTCCGATTTGGTGGGCGGGGACCCTCGGCCTCCGATTTGGTGGGCGGGGACCCTCGGCCTCCGATTTGGTGGGCGGGGACCCTCGGCCTCCGATTTGGTGGGCGGGGACCCTCGGGCTCCGCTTTGGTGGGCGGGGCGCCTCGGCCTCCGATTTGGATGGTGTGGACCCTCGGCCTCCGATTTGGTGGGCGGGGACCCTCGGCCTCCGATTTGGTGGGCGGGGACCCTCGGCCTCCGATTTGGTGGGCGGGGCCCCTCGGCCTCCGATGTGGTGGTCGGGGCCCCTCGGCCTCCGATTTGGAGGGCGGGGACCCCCGGCCTCCGATTTGGAGGGCGGGGACCCCCGGCCTCCGATTTGGTGGGCGGGGACCCTCGGCCTCCGATTTGGTGGGCGGGGACCCTTGGCCTCCGATTTGGTAGGCGGGGACCCTCGGCCTCCGATTTGGTGGGCGGGGACCCTCGGCCTCCAATTTGGTGGGCGGGGACCCTCGGCCTCCGATTTGGTGGGCGGGGACCCTCGGCCTCCGATTTGGTGGGCGGGGCCCCTCGGCCTCCGATGTGGTGGTCGGGGCCCCTCGGCCTCCGCTTTGGTGGGCGGGGCCGGGCCCCTCGGCCTCCGCTTTGGTGGGCGGGGCCGCTCGGCCTTCGATTTGGTGGGCGGGGCTCCTCGGCCTCCGATTTGGTCCCCTCGGCCTCCGATTTGGTTGGCGGGGCCCCTCGGCCTCCGATTTGGTTGGCGGGGCCCCTCGGCCTCCGATTTGGTGTGTGCTCTGCCTGGGGCCACTGTGCTCTGCCTGGGGCCCCATATGCTGCCTGGGGCCCCTGTGCTCTGCCTGGGGCCCCGTGTTCTGCCTGGGGCCCCATGTTCTGCCTGGGGCCCCTGTGCTCTGCCTGGGGCCACTGTGCTCTGCCTGGGGCCCCATGTTCTGCCTGGGGCCACTGTGCTCTGCCTGGGGCCCCATAAGCTGCCTGGGGCCCCTGTGCTCTGCCTGGGACCACTGTGCTCTGCCTGGGGCCCCATATGCTGCCTGGGGCCCCTGTGCTCTGCCTGGGGCCACTGTGCTCTGCCTGGGGCCCCATATGCTGCCTGGGGCCACTGTGCTCTGCCTGGGGCCCCATATGCTGCCTGGGACCCCTGTGCTCTGCCTGGGGCCCCATAGGCGACCTTCGATTTGGTGGGCGGGGCTCCTCGGCCTCCGATTTGGTTGGTGGGGCCCCTCGGCCTCCAATTTGGTGGGCGGGGACCCTCGGCCTCCGATTTGGTGGGCGGGGACCCTCGGCCTCCGATTTGGTGGGCGGGGACCCTCGGCCTCCGCTTTGGTGGGCGGGGCCCGTCGGCCTCCGATTTGGTGGGCGGGGCCCCTCGGCCTCCGATTTGGATGGTGTGGACCCTCGGCCTCCGATTTGGTGGGCGGGGACCCTTGGCCTCCGATTTGGTAGGCGGGGACCCTCGGCCTCCGATTTGGTGGGCGGGGACCCTCGGCCTCCAATTTGGTGGGCGGGGACCCTCGGCCTCCGATTTGGTGGGCGGGGACCCTCGGCCTCCGATTTGGTGGGCGGGGACCCTCGGCCTCCGATTTGGTGGGCGGGGCCCCTCGGCCTCCGATGTGGTGGTCGGGGCCCCTCGGCCTCCGCTTTGGTGGGCGGGGCCGGGCCCCTCGGCCTCCGCTTTGGTGGGCGGGGCCGCTCGGCCTTCGATTTGGTGGGCGGGGCTCCTCGGCCTCCGATTTGGTTGGCGGGGCCCCTCGGCCTCCGATTTGGTTGGCGGGGCCCCTCGGCCTCCGATTTGGTTGGCGGGGCCCCTCGGCCTCCGATTTGGTGTGTGCTCTGCCTGGGGCCACTGTGCTCTGCCTGGGGCCCCATATGCTGCCTGGGGCCCCTGTGCTCTGCCTGGGGCCCCGTGTTCTGCCTGGGGCCCCATGTTCTGCCTGGGGCCACTGTGCTCTGCCTGGGGCCCCATGTTCTGCCTGGGGCCACTGTGCTCTGCCTAGGGCCCCATAAGCTGCCTGGGGCCCCTGTGCTCTGCCTGGTACCACTGTGCTCTGCCTGGGGCCCCATATGCTGCCTGGGGCCCCTGTGCTCTGCCTGGGGCCACTGTGCTCTGCCTGGGGCCCCATATGCTGCCTGGGGCCACTGTGCTCTGCCTGGGGCCCCATATGCTGCCTGGGGCCACTGTGCTCTGCCTGGGGCCCCATATGCTGCCTGGGGCCCCTGTGCTCTGCCTGGGGCCCCATATGCTGCCTGGGGCCCCTGTGCTCTGCCTGGGGCCCCTGTGCTCTGCCTGGGGCCCCATGTTCTGCCTGGGGCCCCTGTGCTCTGCCTGGGGCCACTGTGCTCTGCCTGGGGCCCCATATGCTGCCTGGGGCCCCTGTGCTCTGCCTGGGGCCCCATATGCTGCCTGGGGCCCCTGTGCTCTGCCTGGGTCCCCTGTGCTCTGCCTGGGGCCCCATATGCTGCCTGGGGCCCCTGTGCTCTGCCTGGGGCCCCTGTGCTCTGCCTGGGGCCCCATGTTCTGCCTGGGCCCCTGTGCTCTGCCTGGGGCCACTGTGCCCTGCCTGGGGCCCCATATGCTGCCTGGGGCCCCTGTGCTCTGCCTGGGGCCCCATATGCTGCCTGGGGCCCCTGTGCTCTGCCTGGGGCCACTGTGCTCTGCCTGGGGCCCCATAGGCTGCCTGGGGCCACTGTGCTCTGCCTGGGACCACTGTGCTCTGCCTGGGGCCCCATATGCTGCCTGGGGCCCCTGTGCTCTGCCTGGGGCCACTGTGCTCTGCCTGGGGCCCCATATGCTGCCTGGGGCCCCATATGCTGCCTGGGGCCCCTGTGCTCTGCCTGGGTGTAGGACACTGGTGACGTCACTTATCTCCGGACATTAGCTCCGGACATTAGCTCCGGACATTAGCTCCGGACAAAGCCACGGAAGTTGGCACAAATTGCAGGAAGTAGTATTCTAGGCAATTATATATTAGATATTCTAGGTTCTTCAAAGTAGCCACCTTTTGCTTTGATGACTGATTTGCACACTCTTGGCATTCTCTTGATGAGCTTCAAGAGGTAGTCACCGGGAATGGTTTTCACTTCACAGGTGTGCCCTGTCAGGTTTAATAAGTGGGATTTCTTGCCTTATAAATGGGGTTGGGACCATCAGTTGTGTTGTGCAGAAGTCTGGTGGATACGCAGCTGATAGTCCTACTGAATAGACTGTTAGAATTTGTATCATGGCAAGAAAAAAGCAGCTAAGTAAAGAAAAACGAGTGGCCATCATTATAAGAAATGAAGGTCAGTCAGTCCGAAAAATTGCCTGTTCCCGGAGGTGGGTGTATGCCGGTCCCGGAGGTGGGTGTATGCCGGTCCCGGAGGTGGGTGTATGCCGGTCCCGGAGGTGGGTGTATGCCGGTCCCGGAGGTGGGTGTACGCCGGTCCTGGAGGTGGGGTGTGTACGCCGGTCCCAGAGGTGGGTGTACGCCAGTACCTAAAGCCTGATTGCAGCATATTCTCCCCTATGAGGCACACATGTTCTTTTTGGGGTCTCTGCACCTCTCACCTTAGTCCCTCAGTCTCGCCAGTAACAAGGTGACCGCCGGCACTTTCCCTTCGATGACGATATTGTCAGATTTTATTAACAGGACTTGCCATTAAATCACTGACACAATCATTTTCAGCTCAACCTTGTTTGAAACTTGCAAATGGCGACTTGTAGACGGAGCGGGAGCCGAGGAGCTCTTCAATTTGGCCAAACTCCACTGATCGATGGTCAGAGCTGACATAATGGAGATGAGTCGCGTCACTTTTTATGTTTTTCCTCAGTAAGTAGCCGGGCTATTTAATTTTTGTCGCTTTTGTGCTCGTCAGCAGATCGCACTTGGATCTTTGCCATGGAAACTCCAGAGAAGTCTTGTCGTGTGCGGATCATAAAAACAGATTTCTTCATTAATTGTCTTCTTCAGCTTTTGCCTGTGGTCAGCAGGACAGTGGGGAGGACCGAGGTCACCATGACTAGTGTAACCCCCTCCCCACATCAGGGGTCTGGAGCACTGCCATCGCTCTCCCTGGAGCCATTGGCTTTATTACAGTATATCAGACAAGCCACAGGTTAGAAAGAGAAAAAAATCTAAAAACGTAAACATGTGGTAACGCTGCATCTGTAAAAGTATATAATTCACAGAGTGAAAGTGATCCCAAACAAAGTGGTACTTAATATAAAATGTAATTTTTATTAACACATTAGTTTAAAAAACCTACTAGATAAGAAAGGTGCTAGATCCAAATAGAGAGGGACCTGTGTGCCATGGGATATTCCTAAACAATAGCCAGAAAACAGGTGATAATAGGTTTCAAGGGATGTGTTATTAAGTAATTAAACTGGTAAATAACGTAAGAGAAAAATTCCTAAATATACCCCATTTATTACAGAATATTAGCTGCATTAGCATGCTTATTCATATTGGGGAAATAGTATAGGATCTATCACAGATATATGGTTCCTTATATACTGTCACCATATGCCTGTGTGGGCCTATGTAAGTATGTAGAATTGAGAATGGCAATGTACCTGTATTGGCCATGTGGAAAACCCTGGCGTCCCTCTGCCCCGACGCGCGTTTCGCAATGCTTCTTCAGGAGGCGTGTCAGGACAGGGGGGAAGCCAGTTTATATACTGATGTGTGCTGTGTTGATTGGACAGGGCAGGGAGGGCTACGTATGGAATACCGATACTTCCGGAGTCAGCCGCGCTTACCCTGTTGTAGTGGGGTAACCATAGTGCTGATGTGATGTGAAAGTCAGTGCGAAGTGTGGAGCGTATCGGTGCATGCCTCGATCCTACAGACCCGTGCTTACATGGGGAGGGTATGTGGTCATGTGGGCAGAGGAGCCTGGTCATCTGATGACGTGGGCACGCCGCTGCCCTGCAGTCCGCCCGCCATCACCCTGCTACGTCTGTGATCAGCACCTGCGCACCGCTCCATGACTATGACACAATACAAGATTGTTGAAGCTGAGCTAAGAATAAAGATGGAGGTTCACTGTACTGTGAATAGAATAAATCAACATGAAATATTAACCTATGTGTGACATAGTGGCTACAATGTGGTAAGCTGTGTGGTTGTGCCGTGAGAAGTGTCACTAATACTATAAATACAATATGCCGTGACCCAGATGTAATTGTAGTGTAAAAGATTGGTAAAAATAATGACAAATAGTAAAAGATGAATACTTCATCAGCAAAGTGCTGAGTGCTCTAAAGTGTTATGTGATTATTAATGACTAAGTACACAATGCTCCCATAAACTGTGATTGTGCTGACATATTTTCCAACAATTATAGGTGATATTGTCTGTTAAAAATGTGGACAAAAATGAAAACCTAAAAACTTGTTTCAATAGGGAAAGCACTCCCATAAAACAACATAACATAAAAGTCATTTTTGCCATAGATGCCATAATTTCAGCAGCTGTATTGTGACTTGTCCGGTGATTGTCAGTATTCCAGGACGACAGCCGATATCGCAGTGTTCCCCGCATGGAGTCCCCTATTGGCCACACATGGACCTGACAGCCTGACCTCTCATCCATCCAAATAACGCCATTGTATCAGCAGACTAGATATGAGAAATGAACGTAGGACAACTAAAATATGTGAAAACTGACACTGACAACACAAAATAATTATTAGAAAAGAACCCTGTACCATGATACTTCCAGAATACGGTGGAATGAAAAAAGTCACTACACTGTAATATTACAGAAAGGCCCCAAACCCAAAACTTTCATTTCGCCCCTGTGGGGTCAGTGTTCCCAGTCTGTATATCCATTGACCTGTTACCCACATCATCTCCTCTAGGGCCCAAATCCACGAAATCAATGCCTTTTACATGAAGTAATCTCGAATTACTCCCCAGTGTCTGGGGAGAGTTTTTAAGGTGGTATGATCAGTGGAAGCTTTAGCTCTATCAATATCAAGGCGATGTTCCCGTACTCTAATTTTAAGTTCCGGCTAGTCACGCTTCTATAGATATTTTTGCACCGGCATTCAGCATCATATATCAGTCCCCTAGTGGCACATGTTATGTGTGCCCTGATTTCAGATATTCTGGTGTTATAGAAGTTGCAAAAGGAAAAAGCCTTTCTCGTGTTAGCACACCATTTACATAGACCATATGTTTCTTGATGATCACATTTCTCTTAGGGTCATAGGAACTATGTGTAAGTATATCTCGCACATTAGGAGCCCTTTTGCTACGAACGAAGGGCGCTCAGGTAGAATATTTTTGAGGGTAGAGTCCGCCAGTATTACTGTAATTGGTTCTGAAACTTCCCTGATTAGCTCCCACCTCAGGAGTGCAGGGGTATGTTGATTTTTATGTAACAATTGTTCCCTAGGGGTATTTTTGGCTCTCCTATATCCCTTGTCAATCGCTCTTCTATTGTAGACACCATCCTGGAATCGTTTTTTTTCTTCAGAACAGATTCTCTTGCCCCGCAGGAGTTGTCCAGTGGCTCTACCATGGATAGCTGATTTTGGATGTCAGGAGGAGGCATGTAATATAGAGTTTGTTGCAGTGGGTTTTCGGAACACTGTTGTGGACAATTGATTGTCCATTTGGTTGTGCTGAAATGGATAAATTCAAAAACTTGATTTTTCGTCCAAATTTGTATGACAATTTGATATTCTGATTATTATTGTTTAGTCATTAAGAGCGCCAAATCATTAATTGGACCCTCCCAGATGAACATGATGTCGTCACTAGGGTTAAGTGAAACGGATCGGTCATTTTCATAAGTTGCCGACTTTTGGCAAAGTCTGGTTTCATGAAACCCGACCCGATCCCAGTGTGTGATCGGCCATGCGGTACACGATCTTCGCGCCAAAGTCGCGTTTCATATGATGCTTTCAGCACCTTTTCTCAGCCAATGAAGGTGGACGCAGAGTGTGGGCAGCGTGATGACATAGGTCCTGGTCCCCACCATCTTAGAGAAGGGCATGACAGTGATTGGCTTGCTTTCTGCGGCGTCACATAGGCTATAAAGGGGCGTGCACGCCGACCTCCATGTTACTGCTGCTGATCTGAGCATAGGGAGAGGTTGCTGCAGCTTCATCAGAAGCAGGGATAGCATTAGGCAGGGTAAATTAACCCCCAAACCGCTTGTGCTGTAGCGATTTCCACTGTCCAACACCACCTTTTCTTTGCAGGGACAGTGGAGGCTAGATTTCTGTGCAACAGCTCTGTAGCTTATAAGGCTCCCTGATAGCTGCGTTGCTGTGTGTACGCCGCTGTGCAAACCAACTGCTTTTTTAAAAGCACAAATCCTGTTGCTCCTTCCTTTCTGCACAGCTATCTTGTTTGTTTGTCCTCATTTTTTGTGTGCAGCAGTCCTTTTTATTGCTGCCTGCCATACTTTTCAGAGATTATTTTAGGGAGATAGTAATTGTAGTACAGTCCCTTTTTTTTTTTTTTTAATATCTTCCAGCTACTTTCAGCCCCTGAAACTGTGTAGTGTAAAACAGTGGGCCTGTATTTTTTTGCACTGTCCCACACCTAAGAAGGGAGATTTATATTGCCAATCAGTGCATCTGTGCCAGTGCTGTCTGTGGTATCTGTCATTCATTTTGTGCCACAGAAACTATACTCTGATATAGTGGGCCTGATTAAATCACTTGTCTCCCATATATAAAAAAAAAATAAAAATAAAGGGAGAATAATCTTGCCAAATCTGTGCATCAGTGCCAGTGCTGTCTGTGGTATCTGTCATTCATTTTGTGCCACAGAAACTGTACTGTGATATAGTGGGCCTGATTAAATCACTTGTCTCCCATATAAAAAAAAAAAATTAAATAAAGGGAGAATAATCTTGCCAAATCTGTGCATCTGTGCCAGTGCTGTCTGTGGTATCTGTCATTCATTTTGTGCCACAGAAACTATACTGTGATATAGTGGGCCTGATTTTTTCCTGCATTCTCCCACACATAAAGAGGGAGATTTATATTGCCAGTGTGTGCATCTGCGTCAGTCCTGTTCGTGGCATATCTGCCAGCCTCTTTCTGCCAATCAAACTGTAGTGTAATACAGTGGGCCTGATTTTTCCCTGCATTCTCCCACACATAAAGAGGGAGATTTCTATTGCCAGTGTGTGCATCTGCGTCAGTCCTGTTAGTGGCATATCTGCCAGCCTCTTTCTGCCAATCAAACTGTGTAGTGTAATACAGTGGGCGTGATTTTTCCCTGCATTCTCCCACACATAAAGAGGGAGATTTCTATTGCCAGTGTGTGCATCTGCGTCAGTCCTGTTCGTGGCATATCTGCCAGCCTCTTTCTGCCAATCAAACTGTGTAGTGTAATACTGTGGGCATGATTTTTTCCTGCATTCTCCCACACATAAAAAAGGGAGATTTAAATTCACAACAAGTTTACGTACACCTTCTACCTGCTTGTACAGGACCACATAACGGTTGTTATTTTTGTTACATTTTTCCAAGATTGAGGAAGTCTGGTGGAAGAGGTCGTGGCCGTGGGCGGTCATTGCCAGCTGGTAATGATGGTAGTGGTGGTGGTCGTGGAGCATCAGGTGTTCGTGGGAAAAGCAATATAGACCCTAAGTCTCGAGTTGTTGAGCCAGCGTCATCGTCTGGCTACACAAGGCCTCGAACGCTCCCTTTTCTGAGAGTAGGAAAACCGCTTTTAAAGCCGGAGCAGCAGGAACAAGTTTTGGCTTTCATTGCTGACTCTGCCTCTAGGTCTTTCGCCTCCTCCTCGGAAAGTGCAAAATGTAAAAGCACCGTGTCGTCAGTGGATGTTCCCGGTCAGGGACAAGTCGCTTCCTTGTGTTCTTCACCCAGAACAACAGAGAAGGATGCGTCAGGCGACACAACAGGTTACTCCATGGAGCTCTTTACACATACCGTTCCTGGGTTAGAAAGGGAAATTAACAGGCCATGCCCATTAAAAGATGAATCGGACATGGAGTGCACAGATGCACAGCCACAGCTAGATTATTATTCTGTTCCTTTGACTCAGATCAGAACAATGCCCTCGCAGTGTACTGATCCAGAATCTGACCCTGATGAGACTATGGAGCCCCGTCACGAACGCTATAGCACCGGCTTACACGGTGACCCAGAGGAAGGTGCCCAGGACATAGAAGAGGAGGTCATAGATGACACAGTTGTTGACCCCGATTGGCAGCCATTGGGGGAACAGGGTGCAGGCGGCAGTAGCTCTGAAGTGGAGGAGGAGGAGCCGCAGCAGGTATCAACATCGCAACAGGTTCCATCTGGCAGGCCCGTATCTGGCCAAAAACGTGTGGCAAAACCAAAACCAGTTGTAAGACAGCGTGGCCATCCTGTTAAAGTAGCTCAGGGTGCAATGCCTGAAAAGGTATCCGATAGTAGGAAGAGTGCAGTCTGGCATTTTTTTAACCAAGATCCAAATGATCAGTGCAAAGTCATCTGTAAGAAATGCTCAAGGACCTTCAGCAGAGGTCAGAATGTTAAAAATCTAAATACAAGTTGCATGCGTAGACATTTAACCACCATGCACTTGGAAGCCTGGACTAACTACCAAACGTCCCTTAACGTTGTAGCACCCTCTCACAATGAAGCTAGTCAGCAACGCTACATCCCTTCCCTCACTGTAAGCCCACCGTTTACCACACCACCTGCAGTAAATGTGGGGGTTTTGTCGCAAGGCCAAAGCAGTCAGGGAATCACCAGGTTCGTGGTTGGAAACACTGTATGTAGGGCAACAGCAAGAATACCATCACCAACCCTCTCTGTCTGCCATGTCCACCGGCACCCCCGCTAGTTCCACCCTATGCAGCTCTCCAGTCCAGCTCACCCTACATGAGACTCTAGTTAGGAAAAGGAAGTACTCATCCTCGCATCCGCGTACACAGGGTTTGAACGCCCACATTGCTAGACTAATCTCGTTAGAGATGATGCCCTACCGGTTAGTTGAAACCGAAGCCTTCAAAGCCCTGATGGACTACGCTGTACCACGCTACGAGCTACCTAGTCGACACTTCTTTTCGAGAAAAGCCATCCCAGCCCTCCACCAGCATGTAAAAGACCGCATTGTCCATGCACTCAGGCAATCTGTGAGTAGAAAGGTGCACCTGACAACAGATGCATGGACCAGTAGGGATGGCCAGGGGCGTTACGTCTTCATCACGGCACACTGGGTGAATGTGGTGGATGCAGGGTCCACAGGGGACAGCAATATTAGGACAGTTCTGCCTAGCCCACGGTCTAGGAAACAGTTGGCTGTAGGCGTTCGTCCCCCCTCCTCCTCCTCGTCCTCCAGCAGAAGCGAGAGCTCGTCCACAGACCGCAGTCGCACGACCACTCCATCTGCAGCTGCCACTGTTGCACACGAGGTGTCCCATTATGGAACAGCTAGTGGCAAGCGTCAGCAGGCTGTATTGGCAATGAAGTGTTTGGGCGACAACAGACACACCGCGGAAGTTCTGTCTGAGTTCTTGCAGCAAGAAACTCAGTCATGGCTGGGCACTGTACATCTTGAGGCAGGCAAGGTAGTGAGTGATAACGGAAGGAATTTTATGGCTGCCATAGCCCTTTCACAACTGAAACACATTCCTTGCCTGGCTCACACCTTAAACCTGGTGGTGCAGTGCTTCCTGAAAAGTTATCCGGGGTTACCCGACCTGCTCCTGAAAGTGCGCAGACTTTGCTCGCACATCCGCCGTTCGCCCGTACACTCCAGCCGTATGCAGAACCATCAGCGGTCTTTGAAACTTCCCCAGCACCGCCTAATAATCGACGTTGCAACAAGGTGGAACTGCACACTGCATATGGTTCAGAGGCTGTGCGAACAGAGTCGTGCTGACATGTATTTGTGGGAGGATACACATACACGGATAGACAGTTGGATGGCAGACATGGAGTTGTCAGGTGTGCAGTGGTCGAACCTACAAGACCTGTGTCAAGTCCTTCAGTGTTTTGAGGAATGCACATGGCTGGTTAGTGCAGACAACGCCATAATAAGCATGAGCATCCCCCTAATGCGTCTGCTAATGCAAAGTTTGACGCACATAAAGGAGCAGGCGTCTGCAGCCGAGGACGAGTGAAGCCTAGATGACAGTCAGCCATTGTCTGCTCAGGGACGTCTACAGGACGAGGTGGCGGGCGAAGAGGAGGAGGACGAGGAGGATGATGGGGATGAGTATTTTTTGGATGAGGAAGCTTCTCAGGGGGCAATAGAAACTGCTGGCGTTGCAAGGCCGGGTTCAGGTTTTTTGAGGGAGACAAGTGACGTTGATTTGCCCGAAAGTGCTCCTCAACCAAGCAAATGCACTGATTTGACAACTGGAACATTGGCCCACATGGCGGATTATGCCTTGCGTATCCTCAAAAGGGACCCACGCATTATCAAAATGATGACCGATGACGATTACTGGTTGGCCTGCCTCCTTGATCCTCGCTATAAAGGCAAATTGCAAAATATCATGCCACATGAGAACCTCGAACAAATATTGGCAACCAAACAAGCTACTCTTGTAGACCGTTTGATTCAGGCATTCCCAGCACACAGCGCCGGTGATGGTTCTCACACGAGCTGCAGGGGGCAACAGGACAGAGGTGTTAGAGGTGCAGAAATCAGAAGTGGCGTTGGACAGAGGGGTTTTCTGACCAGGTTGTGGAGTGATTTCGCAATGACCGCAGACACGACAGGTACTGCAGCATCAATTCAAAGTGACAGGAGACAACATTTGTCCAGTATGGTTACTAACTATTTTTCCTCCATTATCGATGTTCTCCCTCAACCGTCATTCCCCTTTGATTACTGGGTATCCAAAATAGACACCTGGCCTGAATTGGCCGAATATGCATTGCAGGAGCTTGCTTGCCCAGCAGCTAGTGTGCTATCAGATAGAGTATTCAGTGCTGCTGGTTCAATACTGACCGAAAAAAGGACTCGTCTGGCGACCCAAAATGTTGATGATCTAACCTTTATTAAAATGAACCACTCATGGATTTCTAATTATTTTGCCCCACCTTTCCCGGCTGACACCTAGCTTTCCTGAAAAAAGGTCTTGCTTTGGGACTGGTGTTACTGACTGTTCCAATCTCTTAATTTGCAGCTGCTGTTTGTACAGCATACGACATGTTTACACCTCCCTAAATGGCCTAACTCCCCCCACTGGGCCGTGGTCTCGCCACTTGGCGCAAGCACCCGTCAGAGTGCCGTTTGTTTGAAGAGGTGGGTTTGCCCACTTTTGGTCGACGGCACTGCTACTGGGTCCCTCATAGTACAATGAAGTGTCTCTGGCGGTGGTGGCGCGCACCCAACGTCAGACACACCGTTGTAACATGAGGGGCCCTGGGCCTGCACCGCCGGCCACGAGAGAGTGTCCCCCCCCCCCAAGCTCAAACAGTGCTCTACCACTTGTAAAATTATCTCTCGCTGCTCCACCACTGTTTAGTCTATGCGCTCAAATCCTTCAATGCCTGGCACTGACAATAACAATTTGTTGACATGTATGACGCTATTTAAAATAGGCAGGGGCCCTGTCCTACATTTACACCAGTAAATACTTTGCGCCAAATTACAGTGTCTGAAAGTCAGCATAGGAGCCCACCCCTGTACCTAAGTAATGCACCTTTTTTTTTTTTTTTGCGACATTAACATCTATTTAGGTTTTTGGAGTACTTACTGTCTGAGGTCCCTCCTTCCAATTGTCCTACGCTGAGCACACCAATGCTGCCTGTGTACCCCTGCCACATAATGGAAGCTGCATAGAGCCTATTTTGTTATTTTAGGCCTACTAAGTCTGTCTGCGGTCCCTCCTTCCAATTATCCTACGCTAACCACACCAATGCTGCCTGTGTACCCCTGCCACATAATGGAAGCTGCATAGAGCCTATTTTGTTATTTTAGGCCTACTAAGTCTGTCTGCGGTCCCTCCTTCCAATTGTCCTCCGCTGAGCACACCAATGCTGCCTGTGTACCCCTGCCACATAATGGAAGCTGCATAGAGCCTATTTTGTTATTTTAGGCCTACTAAGTCTGTCTGCGGTCCCTCCTTCCAATTGTCCTCCGCTGAGCACACCAATGCTGCCTGTGTACCCCTGCCACATAATGGAAGCTGCATAGAGCCTATTTTGTTATTTTAGGCCTACTAAGTCTGTCTGCGGTCCCTCCTTCCAATTGTCCTCCGCTGAGCACACTAATGCTGCCTTTGTACCCCTGCCACATAATGGAAGCTGCATAGAGCCTATTTTGTTATTTTAGGCCTACTAAGTCTGTCTGCGGTCCCTCCTTCCAATTGTCCTCCACTGAGCACACCAATACCTGTGTACCCCTGCCACATAATGGAAGCTGCATAGAGCCTATTGTTATTTTAGGCCTACTAAGTCTGTCTGCGGTCCCTCCTTCCAGTTGTCCTTCTCTGAGCACACCAATGCTGCCTGTGTACCCCTGCCACATAATGGAAGCTGCATAGAGCCTATTTTGTTATTTTAGGCCTACTAAGTCTGTCTGCGGTCCCTCCTTCCAGTTGTCCTTCTCTGAGCACACCAATGCTGCCTGTGTACCCATTCCACATAATGGAAGCTGCATAGAGCCTATTTTGTTATTTTAGGCCTACTAAGTCTGTCTGCGGTCCCTCCTTCCAATTGTCCTCCACTGAGCACACCAATGCTGCCTGTGTACCCCTGCCAGATAATGGAAGCTGCATAGAGCCTATTTTGTTATTTTAGGCCTACTAAGTCTGTCTGCGATCCCTCCTTCCAATTGTCCTCCACTGAGCACACCAATGCTGCCTGTGTACCCCTGCCACATAATGGAAGCTGCATAGAGCCTATTTTCTTCTTTTAGGACTACTAAGTCCGTCTGCGGTCGCTCCTTCGAATTGTCCTCCGCTGAGCACACCAATGCTGCCTGTGTACCCCTGCCACATAATGGAAGCTGCATAGAGCCTATTTTCTTATTTTAGGACTACTAAGTCTGTCTGCGGTCCCTCCTTCGAATTGTCCTCCGCTGAGCACACCAATGCTGCCTGTGTACCCCTGCCACATAATGGAAGCTGCATAGAGCCTATTTTCTTATTTTAGGACTACTAATTCTGTCTGCGGTCCCTCCTTCGAATTGTCCTCCGCTGAGCACACCAATGCTGCCTGTGTACCCCTGCCACATAATGGAAGCTGCATAGAGCCTATTTTCTTATTTTAGGACTACTAAGTCTGTCTGCGGTCCCTCCTTCGAATTGTCCTCCGCTGAGCACACCAATGCTGCCTGTGTACCCCTGCCACATAATGGAAGCTGCATAGAGCCTATTTTGTTATTTTAGGCCTTCTAAGTCTGTCTGCGGTCCCTCCTTCGAATTGTCCTCCGCTGAGCACACCAATGCTGCCTGTGTACCCATGCCACGTAAAGGAAGCTGCATAGAGCCTATTTTCTTATTTTAGGCCTACTAAGTCTGTCTGCGGTCCCTCCGAATTGTCCTCCGCTGAGCACACCAATGCTGCCTGTGTACCCCTGCCACATAATGGAAGCTGCATAGAGCCTATTTTCTTATTTTAGGACTACTAAGTCTGTCTGCGGTCCCTCCTTCGAATTGTCCTCCGCTGAGCACACCAATGCTGCCTGTGTACCCCTGCCACATAATGGAAGCTGCATAGAGCCTATTTTCTTATTTTACGCCTTCTAAGTCTGTCTGCGGTCCCTCCTTCGAATTGTCCTCCGCTGAGCACGCCAATCCTGCCTGTGTACCCCTGTAACCTACTTTAAACTGCATAGAGCCTACTTTCCATTGTAGGCCTATTACCTGTGTCTGTCTCGGCCAGTCCACTCCTTGCAGTTGTCCTCCACTGAACAAAGCTATGCCGCCTGTGTACTCCTGTTACCAATTGTGAACTGCATTTATCCTATTTACTTATTTGTGCCTAGTAACTGTGTAAGCCTGTCATAACAGTTGTCCTCCACCACAGAACCCAGCTATGCCACATGTGTACTCCTTTTACCTATTTTAAACTTAATATAGCCTTCATTTTTATTTTAGGCCTACTTTGTGTGTCAGAGCCACTAATTACACATGCCCTCCTCCGCTGAACCACGCTATGCTGCAAGTGTACTCCACTTACCGATTTTGAACAGCATTTTGCCTAATTACTTATTTAGGCCTACTTATTGTGTCTGTCTCCCATTACAGTTGTCCTCCACTGTGCAAAGCTGAGCTTCAATCTTCAGGCTCTCATTAAGTAGTTGTTGTTAATGTGTGGTTGGGGCCTACTAACGGTGTCTGCCGCTCCCTGGTGTTGTCCTCCACTGTACAAAGCTGAGCTTCAATCTTCAGGCTCTCATTAAGTAGTTGTTGTTAATGTGTGGTTGGGGCCTACTAACGGTGTCTGCCGCTCCCTGGTGTTGTCCTCCACTGTGCAAAGCTGAGCTTCAATCTTCAGGCTCTCATTAAGTAGTTGTTGTTAATATGTGTGGTTGGGGCCTACTAACGGTGTCTGCCGCTCCAAGGTGTTCTCCAGGTTTACTTGCCTGAGCTTCAATCTTCAGGCTCTCATTAAGTAGTTGTTGTTAATATAACACTGCTGTTGGCCTACTAGTGTGGTTGGGGCCTACTAACGGTGTCTGCCGCTGCTTTCTGTTCTCCACTGTACAAAGCTGAGCTTCAATCTTCAGGCTCTCATTAAGTTGTTGTTTATATAACACTGCAGTTGGCCTACTATTTTGGTTGGGCCTAGTAACGGTGTCTGACGCACCTTGGTGTTGTCCTGTGTTATTTTCCAGAGCTTCAATCTTCAGGCTTTCGGGCTAGATTTGTAATATTAAACTGCATTGGGCCTACTAGTGTGGTTGGGCCCTTAAAACGGTGTCTGCCGCTCCTGGGTTTTCTCCTGTTTTGTTTTCCCGAGCTTCCATCTTCAGGTTTTCGGCCTTTATTTGTAATATTAAACTGCATTAGGCCTACTACTGTGGTTGGGCCCTTAAAACGGTGTCTGCCGCTCCTGGGTTTTCTACTCCACTGAACAAACCAATGCCGCCTGGTTAGTCCTTTTACCAATTTTGAACTGCATTTAGCCCACTTTATTATTTGGGCCTATATCTGTGTTTCATCCTCATCCTGCCCATTGCCCAGCCAGTGCTAGATGAGTCTTGTGGTACATTGACCCAGACCACTACATTCCCCTTGCATGCTACACAGCCACAATCTGACCCTGCTGAAAGTCAGGTTCCCCTTCCCGCATACTATACCACCTTACACAGGGACAAAGAGGAAGGTGCAGATGAAAGTGCAGGTTCCTTCATCAGGTGGAGGGGCATACTCGTTGGCGACGTCACAGGCCTCAGGGCCCCTGAGAGTACGCAAAAGTGTCGCTGCCGGTGGGAGGCGCCCCCGCCGTACAAACACACCGCCGTACTTTGAGGGGCCCTGTGCCAGTGCCAATGCCAACGAGTGGGCCCCCCCTGCTTGCTCAGGATCACAGCACTTGCAAAGTTGAAATACTTACCTCTCACTGCTCCACCGCCGTGACGTAGTCCACGTTTCCTGGGCCCACTAAAAACTTGAACCAGCCCTACCCCCCACAACTTTAGCTAAATGACCCCCAATTTCCAATGCCCAACTATTATTATAAAGTTAGTTAAAATTGACAAGCTTCAGAAACAAGAATGGATGTTTTTGCCATTAAAATGGGCACTGTAGGTGTTTTCCTGGCCCCCACTCACTGCCGACTATGCTTCCCCATTGACTTGCATTGGGTTTCGTGTTTCGGTCGATCCCCGACTTTTCGCGATAATCGGCCGATTGCACTCGACTCGACTTTTGAGATAGTTGGGTTTCGCAAAACCCGACTCGACCCCAAAAAAGTAAAAGTCGCTCAACCCTAGTCGTCACTATAATGAATCCAGTGATGGATTAGTTTGACACCTAGAATTTCATCTTCTTGAAAAATTCACCACTCCTATATCAAGGTATAAAACTAACCCAACCGGTAAATGCCATGAAAGAAAAAATGCAAAACTCCAGAATTGTGTTTTTTGGTCCCTACATAAAAAAAAACTCCAATAGGAAGAAATGTATTCTTAGTATCTACTCCAAATGGTATCAATAAAGCGTCGGCCGATCACATAAAGAAGCCCTAAAAGTGAGGATGCTGCTACGAGTGGAGGTTTTGTCATGATCCATGTTTGGATCTGTGGCAGATCTGGTTTTCCTTTGATTAAAACCTTTTTTCCTTTCTGGTCATCAGGGGTTAATGCAGTTCACCCCCCTGGTGGCCGCTGGTGTTATTGCATTGCAGTGCTGCTAGGTCAGCTGATGCAGGTGGTGACCACTCCCACCATCCTTCATAAGGTCACGTGATGCATCAGATGACTGTTGGTTATACAGGTCCTTCTGGAGATCAACCAAGTTGGAAAAAGAGCTTGCTGGGTTCAGTGGTGCTTCTGTTGAATTCTCCCTCTGTTGTGCGGTGCATTGCAGCAGACCAAGCTAAGTGTTGTTTAGTGTTTCCTTTTCCCCTGGTGTTAGTCTTACCTCTTGTTGTATTAGTACAGCGGTGGGACCAGTGCTCTCACCTGCCAGTTCCCTACGTTGGGATAAGAGCAGGGCAAGTGAGGGACAAGGTATCCTGATCGGCGACAGGGTGAAAGAACCCATATAGGGACGCTAGTAAGAGCAGGGCGCATCCTCAGGTGAGTGCAGGCGGTGCCCATTCCCTGTTCCCTACCGACAGGGCGCACTGTTGTTGAAGTGTACCCTTGTGTGTGGTTAGCCATTTTGTGACCAACCACATGTCGAGTCACGCGAGGACAGTCACTTCATGACAGGTTTTTTTACTTTGGAATTTCCAATTATTTATCGGAGCCAGAACTGCGGTTTTGGTGATCACAGTATCGCTGCTTTTGGATTTGTTTCCAGTGTTTCAGTCCATTGAATGGTAAAATGAATTGTACGATTCAAAACTACAACTCGCCTTATAAAGACAAGCCTTCATGTGTGTACGTGGAGGGAAAAGTAAAAAAGTCACAGAAGAAGGAAAAGTGGAAGTGTGATAAAGCACAAACAAACAGAAAGCCGCCATGTTGGGAAGGGGTTAACAAATACCGCTGTGCCACCTGTGAATTTTAGAGAATTTTGTATCATGAAAAATTCTTCACTTTTTTTTTTTTTTTTTTTTACTTCGTGCCCGGTTACCATTGTGAGGTGTATTGTGGGCAGTGAACGTGGAGTGTTTGCATCCAGGGCTCCAGCCGGTGCGGAGCGAACGTGCAGCCTTGCTGTGGGGTTGTCATTCACACGCTGTGCTTGTATAGTCCCTGTACAGTGTGACCAGTAGTTGTCATTATTATGTTATAGGGCTGCTTATTACACAGATCGCTATTGTGGGAGCATTTTATAAAGGGGTGATCGTTATTCAACAACAGTCTTAGGCCTCATTCACACGTCCGTCATGTACGTACATGTTCCCCTTGTGTTTTTCACAGATACAACACGTGTTCATTATAATTAGTGATGAGCGAGTATACTCCTTAGGCTACGTTCACATTTGCGTTGTTGGGCGCAGCGTCGGCAACGCAAAACGCATGCAAAACGCAGCTTTTTGTGACACATGCGTCCAATTTTGGCATGATTTTCGGCGCAAGAAAACTGCATCATGCAGCGTCCTCTGCGCCCTGACGCTTGCGCCAAAAATGACGCATGCGTCACAAAACGTAAGACAATGCCGAACCTGCGCCCGACGCAACGCAAATGTGAACGTAGCCTAACTCGGGTTTTCCAGAGCATGCTCGGGTGTCCTCCGAGTATTTTTTAGTGCTCGGAAATTTACTTTTCATCGCCGCAGCTGAATGATTTACATCTATTAGCCAGCTTGATTATATGTGGGGATTCCCAGGCAACCCCCACATGTACTTATGCTGGCTAACAGATGTAAATCATTCAGCTGCGGCAAGAAAAACTAAATCTCTGAGCACTAAAAAATACTCGGAGGACCCCCGAGCGTTCTCGAGAAATCTCGAGTAACGAGTATATTCACTCATCACTAGTTATAATCTATGGGGCTGTTCACATGTCTGTCACAGATGAAAATCGCCCATACAAGTTTATAGGTCCATGAAAACGACATATGGTACACAGGCAGCATCAGCGTACAGTCCGTGTGCCATCCCATCTGCCATCCCATGTGCCGTCCGTGTGCCATCCCGTGTGCTGTCCGTGTGGCATCCCATGTTCCCTCTGTGTGTCATTCTGTGCCATGCCGTCCGTCTGCCATCCCATGTGCCGTCTGTTTGCCATCCCATGTGTCATGTCATCTGTCTGCCATCCCATGTGCCGTCTGTCTGCCATCCCATGTGCCGTCTGTCTGCCATCCCATGTGCCGTCTGTCTGCCATCCCATGTGCCGTCTGTCTGCCATCCCATGTGCCGTCTGTCTGCCATCCCATGTGCCGTGTCATCTGTGTGCCGCCCGTGTGCCATCCCATGTGCCGTCCGTGTGCCATCCCGTGTGCCGTGTCATCTGTCTGCCATCCCGTGTGCCGTCCGTCTGCCATCCCGTGTGCCGTGTCATCTGTCTGCCATCCCATGCGCCGTCTGTCTGCCATCCCATATGCCGTGTCATCTGTCTGCCATCCCGTGTGCCATCCCATGTGCCGTCCGTGTGCCATCCCATGTGCCGTCCGTGTGCCATCCCATGTGCCGTCCGTGTGCCATCCCATGTGCCGTCCGTGTGCCATCCCGTGTGCCGTCCGTGTGCCATCCCATGTGCCGTCCGTGTGCCATCCCATGTGCCATCCCATGTGCCGTCCGTGTGCCATCCCATGTGCCGTCCGTGTGCCATCCCATGTGCCGTGTCATCTGTCTGCCATCCCATGTGCCGTCTGTCTGCCATCCCATGTTCCGTCCCATGTGCCGTCTGTCTGCCATCCCATGTTCCGTCCCATGTGCCGTCTGTCTGCCATCCCATGTTCCGTCCCATGTGCCGTCTGTCTGCCATCCCATGTTCCGTCCGTGTGCCGTCCCATGTACCTTCCGTGTGCCGTCCCATGTACCTTCCATGTGCCGTCTGTGTTTAATATTGCAAATGAGAGGAGAATCTTTGTAATTTATTTCTCCACATGTGAAATATCTGATGGCACTGGTAATATTTTATTTGTATTTCTGACAAAGACTGATGTCTGAATTAGACCTTATACAAGGGTAAATAATATACAAGGTACAATTATATTACACAGATTATTATACCCGGTGCATATTATACAGGGGTGAATATTATATATACAGTGTGATTATTGCACCTGATGCATGTTATACAGGGGTGAATATTATACATAGTGTGATTATTGCGCCCGATGCATGTTATACAGGGGTGAATATTATATATACGGGGTGATTATTATACCCAGTGTATATTACACAGGGGTGAATATTATATATACAGGGTGATTATTACACCCAGTGCATATTATACAGGGGTGAATATTGTATATACAGTGTGATTATTATATCTAGTGCATGTTATACAGGGGTGAGTATTGTATATACTGGGTGATTATTGCACCCGGTGCATGTTATACAGGGGTGAATATTATATATACAGTGTGATTATTACACCCGGTGCACATTATGCAGGGGAGAATATTATACATAGTGTGATTATTGAACCCGGTGCATATTATACAGGGGTGAATATTATACATAGTGTGATTATTGCACCCGGTATTATACAGGGGTGAATATTATATATACAGTGTGATTATTACACCCGGTGCTTATTATACAGGTGTGAATATTATACATAGTGTGATTATTACACCCTGTGCATGTTATACAGGGGTGAATATTATACATAGTGTGATTATTACACCCTGTGCATGTTATACAGGGGTGAATATTATACATAGTGTGATTATTGCACCCGGTATTATACAGGGGTGAATATTATATATACAGTGTGATTATTACACCCGGTGCTTATTATACAGGTGTGGATATTATACATAGTGTGATTATTACACCCTGTGCATGTTATACAGGGGTGAATATTATACATAGTGTGATTATTGCACCCGGTATTATACAGGGGTGATTTTCACACTACACAGTGCATACTATTCGGCACTACAGAAACCCTGGTAATGTGTAATGAGGCACAGCCTGGATATCTGAGTGTGGCCCTGTGTGATGGGTATTGGGGTCTTCCCTGGCAGCTTCCTGTAAAGGTCATTAGAACGTGTGGTTTGGGGCTCGGAGGACAGTGTGATCTGTCTGGTGGCTATGCGGGCAGCATGGGTCAGCGGTTCTGAGCGAGGCCTCTGTTGTTTTCGCACATTGTCAGTAAAATATTCGTTTTGTTCTGTGAATGGGACGGCTGCTGAATCCTGCAGCTCTCTCTACCTGATTGTGTGAAAAGTCTGAAATCTGTGAGGTCTTGGAGGCCCCTGGACCTGCTAAGTGCTGCCAACGCCTGAAAGACACTGTGTCCTTGGACTTCCCCAGCCTCGCCGCGCTGACTCCACACAACCTTTCATTGTCCTCATTTCTAACTTCTGCTGGACTGATAACATTATCCGGGGATCTGAGCAGATCATATGCGGGGTTAATATTATATATACAGTGTGATTATTACACCAGGTTATGGAGCAATTATCATTAAAGGGAATCAGCAGGTTGTTGTAGTCTGAAGACAGCAGGAAACGCAGAATTCAGAGATGTCACAGTGCTGCCCTTTACTAACGGTGAGGGATTTATCACAGGGAGATTAACTTTGGTGGACTACATTAGTCCGGCCACACCCCCTTCTGTGATAAGCAGCTCACTGTCTATGGACTCTGTACAAAGGGAGCTGGTGTGGGCGGGGCTAGCTTTCTCAGCTCTGCTTAAAGGGAACCTGTCTGCAGGATTGCAGGATTGTGCACCTACAGTGTCAGGTCGGTGCCGTTATACTGATTACACTGATACTTTTGATCAGGATTGTGCTCAGTGACTACAGACAGTGTCAGGTCGGCGCTGTTATACTGATTACACTGATACCTGTGATCAGGATTGTGCTCAGTGACTATAGGCATTGTCAGGTCGGTGCCGTTATATTGATTACACTGGTACCTGTGATCAGGATTGTGCTCAGTGACTACAGACAGTGTCAGGTCGGTACCGTTATATTGATTACACTGATACCTGTGATCAGGATTGTGCTCAGTGACTACAGACAGTGTCAGGTCGGTGCCGTTATATTGATTACACTGGTACCTGTGATCAGGATTGTGCTCAGTGACTACAGACAGTGTCAGATCGGTATCATTATACTGATTACACTGATATCTGTGATCAGGATTGTGCTCAGTGACTACAGATAGTGTCAGGTCGGCGCCGTTATACTGATTACACTGATACCTGTGATCAGGATTGTGCTCAGTGACTACAGACAGTGTCAGGTCGGTGCCGTTATACTGATTACACTGATACCTGTGATCAGGATTGTGCTCAGTGATTATAGGCAGTGTCAGATCGGTATCATTATACTGATTACACTGATACCTGTGATCAGGATTGTGCTCAGTGACTACAGACAGTGTCAGGTCGGCGCCGTTATACTGATTACACTGATACCTGTGATCAGGATTGTGATCAGTGACTACAGACAGTGTCAGGTCGGTGCCGTTATACTGATTACACTGATACCTGTGATCAGGATTGTGCTCAGTGACTACAGACAGTGTCAGGTCGGTGCCGTTATATTGATTACACTGATATCTGTGATCAGGATTGTGCTCAGTGACTATAGGCTGTGTCAGGTCGGTGCCGTTATATTGATTACACGGGTACCTGTGATCAGGATTGTGCTCAGTGACTACAGACAGTGTCAGGTCGGTGCCGTTATACTGATTACACTGATACCTGTGATCAGGATTGTGCTCAGTGACTACAGACAGTGTCAGGTCAGTGCTGTTATACTGATTACACTGATACCTGTGATATGCATATTAGTCCTGAAAATACATGCGAACACATTCAAGATAACATAAGTACACAAGGCCTGCCAGTAACATTAGACAAACCACCAGAATGTATAGTTCAAATAAATAACCTTTATTGATACAATGATAAAACCCAATATTGGTGTAACACCAATCAAAAAATAGTTAAAATGCCTCCGATCACAATGAACAGGGCTCAAGCAAACCCCCACATAAAGCCTAATGTCATAACATGCAATTTAATAAATGTTATAATGGCAATGGAAAATTATCATGGAGATAAGTCTATACCATAGAGCATGTGAGTGGAAAGATGCCACGTGTATCAATCATTAGACAAATTATGCTCAAGCTTACTAAATTGTTACTCCAGAACGTGTACTGCACTGCAGAATAAGAATGGCTATGGTACTCAAATGATGAAATACTAACATGGCTGAAGCATGGAATCTCCTAATAATATTTACCAAAGTGGAGGCTGCCCAGGACCTGCTGAATCCCCTGTGATCAGGATTGAGCTCAGTGACTACAGGCAGTGTCAGGTCAGTGCCATAATACTGATTACACTGTTACCTGTGATCAGGATTGTGCACAGCATCTATACACGGTGTCAGTTTGGTGCCATTATACTGATTACACTGATACCTGTGAACAGGATTGTGCTCAGTGACTACAGACAGTATCAGGTCGGCGCCGTTATACTGATTACTCTGATTGTGTTATTGTTGGGGTACACCGTCTGTATGGATGATGATGCGGGCCCTCTTGTGTTATTTTCAGGTTACACTGTCTCTATGGATGATGATGCGGGGCCTCTTGTGCTGTTGTCGGGGTACATGGTCAGTATGGATGATGATGCACGGCGTCTTTGTTATTGTCGGGGTACACCGTCTCTATGGATGATGATGCGGGGCCTCTTGTGCTATTGTCGGGGTACACAGTCTGTATGGATGATGATGCGGGGCCTCCTGTGTTATTGTCGGGGTACACCGTCGGTATGGATGATTATGTACGGCGTTTTGTGCTATTGTCGGGGTACACCGTCTGTATGGATGATGATGTACGGCGCCTTGTGCTATTGTCGGGGTACACCGTCTGTATGGATGATGATGTACGGTGTCTTGTGCTATTGTCGGGGTACACTGTCGGTATGGATGATGTACGGTGTCTTGTGCTATTTTTGGGGTACACCGTCTGTATGGATGATGATGTACGGCGTCTTGTGCTATTTTTGGGGTACACCGTCTGTATGGATGATGTACGGCGTCTTGTGCTATTGTCGGGGTACACTGTCGGTATGGATGATGACGTACGGTGTCTTGTGCTATTTTCGGGGTACACTGTCGGTATGGATGATGATGTACGGCGTCTTGTGCGGCTGCCATGTCACCGCTGTCCTCCGCTCCTGCGCTGCACGAATGAATATTTTGCTTTTCTAATGGATTTGGCTACGAGGCGAGTTGTCATAAAATCTGATGTGAAGCCGACAATGATGAGAGACAATGCGAGAGATCGGTTTCTGGCTCCACACTTTATGGGGATGAGGAGTGGAATGATTTCCTCGCCGCCATCATTATTTCTGGATTGATTATCATATTTGCTCTGCGGGTAAATTCGCCATCCAGCGGATGTGTAGAAATACCCGCTCTGCCCCCCACATTACAGCGGGACCCTACAGATGTCTTTATAGAGTCTTCTAGGCTGCAGGCTCTCGCGTGTCCTCGATTTATTATCCATTACAAATACAAGCATTTACTCACACTTGTTCTTACTGACACCTACACAAACAACCCTACACAAACAACCCTGCCCAAGAATTTTCTACATCTGTGCCCCCATATTCTCTAATGTGGAATTTTTCTTCTTTTTCATCAGCTGTGTAATGAACCAGGAGGCTCAGGATGAATGGAGACAGAACACTCCATTGTATGCAGTTACGGGGCTGCATGTGTGGCTGTAACCCTAAGGGGCTCAGGAAATATTGTTTGGTTTGTACGTCTGTACAGTGGTCTTTATCAATAGTGATGGGATTATGAGTTCCTGCCTGAAGGTCCGCTTACTATTACTCAGGTTTTATTAGACTTGATATAAAACTTTATAGCACAGACTATTGTACAGATGTTATAGGGGTGTTCTCATGTTTTTAATTTGCTTTACTTATTCCGCATAACATTAAGTTTGGAAATGATGATCCTCTTTCTATGTGCGTCCATTCTCCTGCTGTGAGCACTTTTATCTTACATAGTGTACAGCTGGTTTTCAAGTAAATCGACCACTAGAGCCTGTACAGACCATGAACAAGTGTGTGCAGGAGAGGAATTAACTCCTAACATCCCAGCCACCCCTATCCAGCACATTGATTTCTATACAAACTGCTGTAATACAGCTTTTAAAATCGCCAGCCCTGATATTGGCTGTGCCTGGCCCTCATTCTCCTGCAATGTGTGCTTCTCAAATGCCCCATTATCTCTACATCTAAATTAGTCGTGCACACTGTAGAACAAAGCACGAGAGCTGAATGTGTCGCAGAAGCACCATAAAGCTCAGCACAACTTCTGCTACTGATGAGAACTGACTGTGAGCTGCTGAATGTACAAGTCAGTGCAGCACACACAGGCATTCTATTGTACAGCAGATAGTACAAATCTGTATCGCACAAGCACATGAAAGCACGTGTATATTGTGCAAGTACACAAATTAATAGAATAGTCAGCTGTGTGCTCAGAATCGCCCTCTAGATCAGAGGTGTCAAACTGCATTCTTCGAGGGCCGTAAACAGGTCATGTTTTCAGGATTTCCTTGTATTGCACAGGTGATAATTTAATCACCTGCACAGAATGATTCCAGCACCTTGTGGAATGCTAAGGAAATCCTGAAAACATGACCTGTTTGCGGCCCTCGAGGAATGCAGTTTGACACCCTTGCTCTAGATTGTGAGCTCCTAGGACAGGCAAGAGGATATAAACCAAAGGAAACTGGCAGTTGTGCAATAGCCCCACAAGCTGACGTTTCTTCCAGTGACTGTGCTCTTGGTCACCCACTCATGGTCGCGTCATACTTTCCACATGGGTGTAAGGATATTTTCTGGCAATAAAAAAAGATATCTTAATAAATTCCTGTGTAACAGAAAAAAAGCTCCATCAGGAGCGCTGGCCGTAGTCCATGTGAAGCTAGTGGCACAATGCACCTTTACCGCCATGTGCTATTAAAGTGTCACTTAAGGACTTTTCTAGAATATTTTACGTAACCAGAACCCTCTGTCAGCCTAGAAAATCTTCACATAAAGTGCCTGGAATTCAGGCCGCTACTAATGATCAGTGGTAGCCGGGACTGTGATGTCCTGTGGTCCCACATGTCAGAATTCAGGCCGCTACTAATCAGTGGTAGCCGCGACTGTGATGTCCTGTGATCCCACATGTCCTGCACCGCAGAGAATGCAGCCGACACTTGTGATACTATTTATACACATTCTTACCTGCTACAATATTGGAACAAACCCTTGTATCAATCACAATATGTACCATGGTGCATACAAGTAAGAACATTTGTTTCTGCATACAGTCGTGGCCAAAAGTTTTCGGTCTGCCACAAGTTTTTCATATTTTGTCTCTTCAGTGTTTCCCGCTCTTTTAGTTGCCGTTTCTAATGGTTACTGATTGACAATTATAAACATCCCATATGTTTTGACAATGTTATTGACAAATCCATGAAGTTTCTGTAATGCCTCAATATTCCCAGTCCTGCCCCTAATTCTCCGCACTCCTGCCCCTAATTCTCCGCACTCCTGCCCCTAATTCTCTGCACTCCTGCCCCTAATTCTCCGCACTCCTGCCCCTAATTCTCCGCACTCCTGCCCCTAATTCTCCGCACTCCTGCCCCTTATTCTCCGCACTCCTGCCCCTTATTCTCCGCACTCCTGCCCCTTATTCTCCGCACTCCTGCCCCTTATTCTCCGCACTCCTGCCCCTTATTCTCCGCACTCCTGCCCCTTATTCTCCGCACTCCTGCCCCTTATTCTCCGCACTCCTGCCCCTTATTCTCCGCACTCCTGCCCCTAATTCTCCACACTCCTGACCCCTATTCTCTGCAGTTCTGCCGTTTGTTCACTTATTTATACACGAGCATATCATTAAATACAAACTGAAAATAAAGATTAAAGAACAACTATAAGACAGATTTCATCAACCACGGTATTAGTGTAATCAGTATAACGGCACCGACCTGACACTGTGTGTAGTCACTGAGCACAATCCTGATCATAGGTATTAGTGTAATCAGTATAACGGCACCGACCTGACACTGTCTGTAGTCACTGAACACAATCCTGATCACAGGTATCAGTGTAATCAGTATAACGGCACCGACCTGACACTGTAGCTTACTGTGCACAATCCTGCTGACAGGTTCCTTTTGAGGCCTCCGTCCTCATCCTCCACAGGAACCTCTATGAAGCTCGGCCTGTGGCAGGGCATGTTAAGAGTACGCTATGGGTCTTCGTTCTGCCTGTCTGTCACTCCGTCCCACCACAAGATAGCATCACTTAATAGCTGCTGTTAGCCATTGACTTTTGTGTCAGAGCTCGCTCTGATCTGGGCTGCATGACTCGGGTGCCAGCTGTAGAACCGCCGCTGGCATTCTCCTAGTACAGCCTGGGCTCATCTCCCGAGCTATCCTCGTGCACACGCAGCAGGTATGGGAAGAGTTAAAAATCTATGTTCAAAATAGACATTGACATCACAGGCATTTTTACTGAACATTGCTGCATGGTTCCTTTCACCTTTTGGCATTGCAGGTCTAATCGGTGAAACACATTTGTGAAATACACTTTGATCCTGCGTCTTTTTACTGCGCTTATCAGATACAGGGAAATGCATTAACATTGTGATTAAAAAATACAATCATTTTTTGTGAAAACCAAAGGTTCACACACACAAAAGGAACTTATAGCCCTGAATTTTTTTCCTTTTTGGAATTTTCAGGAGTCATTTTTGTATTTATTGATTTTACTTACTTGTATAGCGCCATTAGTTAGACAACGCTTTTACAGACATTATCGGCCCTGTCCCCATTGGGGCTCAGAATCTAGATTCCTTACTACTAGGTCTTTGGAGTGTGAGAAAGAGAAATCGGAGAACCTGGAGGAAACCCGCACAAACACAAGTTGTGTAATTTGTTCCTTTGGGCAACTGCTCCATTAATTTGTTAGTGTTTTTTGCTAATTTCTAACATCATTTTTATTATTATTATGTGAGGATTCAAATAAAATACTGAAATTGTATATACACTGCTCGAAAAATAAAGGGAACACTGCAATCCCACATCCTAGAAATCACTGAATTAAATATTCCAGTTGCAAATCTTTATAAAACCTAAAAATGATCAACGTAAATCACAACTAATATTCCACGGAGGTCTGGAGTTGGAATGATGCTCAAAATCAAAGTGGAAAATGAAGTTACAGGCAGATCCAACTTCAGTGGAAATGACTCAAGACAAGTAAATGATGCTCAGTAGTGTGTAGCCTCCACGTGCCTGTATGACCTCCCTACATCGCCTGGGCATGCTCCTGATGAGGCGGCGGATGGTCTCCTGAGGGATCTCCTCCCAGACCTGGACTAAAGCATCCGCCAACTCCTGGATAGTCTGTGGTGCTACGTGACGTTGGTGGATGGAGCGAAACATGATGTCCTAGATGTGTTCAATTGGATTCAGGTCTGGGGAACGGGCGGGCCAGTCCATAGCTTCGATGAGAAAAAAAGAAAAAAGTAGAGCCGCACAGCCTCTCAACCTAGAGCGGATAACAAACAGTCCAACCGCGGTGTATTTCAACAATGCCTGACTTCACTACTGGAGGTGCTCGCATGAAAGAAAGCTACACCAATTGTAAAAAAAGAAGAAAAAAATGCGATAGCAATCACCAGATAGGTGTGGTTAAGTCCTTTTATTGAAGACGATATTTCATGACAGCAGAAGCGCTGTAATAGCGCGAAACGGCCGTCGTCGATCCCTGCTCACCTCCCTTCTACCTGCACTCCCTCGAGCCGTGAAAATGCTGTCATGAAATATCGTCTTCAATAAAAGGACTTAACCACACCTATCTGGTGAGTGCAGTCCATAGCTTCAATGCCTTCATCTTACAGGAACTGCTGAAACACTCCAGACACATGAGGTCTGGCATTGTCGTGCATTAGGAGGAACCCAGGGCCAACCGCACCAGCATATGGTCTCATCTCGGGACCTAATGGCAGTCAGGCTACCTCTGGCGAGCACATGGAGGGCTGTGCGGCCCTCCAAAGAAATGCCACCCCACACCATCACTGACCCACTGTCAAACCTGTCATGCTGGAGGATGTTGCAGGCAGCAGATCGCTCTCCACGGCGTCTCCAGACTGTCACGTCTGTCACATGTGCTCAGTGTGAACCTGCCCTCATCCGTGAAGAGCACAGGGCGCCAGTGTCAAATCTGCCAATCCTGGTGTTCTGTGGCAAATGCCAATCGCCCTGTAAGCACAACACCCACTTGTGAACGTCAGCCCTCATACCACCATCATGGTGTCTGTTTCTAACCGTTTGTGCAGACACATGCACATTTGTGGCCTGCTGGAGGTCATTTTGCAGGGCTCTGGCACTTCTCCTGTTCCTCCTTGCACAAAGGAGGAGGTAGCGGTCCTGCTGCTGGGTTGTTTCCCTCCACGTCTCCTGGTGTACTGGCCTGTCTCCTGGTATCTGCTCCATGCTCTGTACACTGTGCTGACAGACAGAGCTAGCCTTGCCACAGCTTGCATTGATGTGCCATCTTGGATGAGCTGCACTACTTGAGCAACTACTGCCTCATGCTACTGTACCTCTCGGGTGAGAGCAATGACTAAATCAAAAGCGTCCAAAACAACAGCAAAAAAGGATGAGAACAGAATAATGGTCTGTGGTCACCCCCTGAAGAACTGCTCATTTATAGGGGTGTCTTGCTAATTGCTGATCATTTCTACCTGTTGTCTGCTCTATTTGCATAACAGCCGGAGAAATTGATTCACAATTGGTGTTGCTTCATAACTGGACAGGCTGATTTCACAGAAGTGTGATGGACCTGGAGTTACTTTGTGTTAAGTGGTCCCGTTATGTTTTTGAGCAGTGTGTGTGTATATATATATATATATATATATATATATATATATATATATATATATATATATATATATAGCGCACACACATTATGTACACACATATTGCACACACATGCATGCACACATTCTATATTGCACAGACATGCATACACCCAATATGTACGCATTATATATTGTGCACGTGCACAGATATAGCCCCGGTAGTACAGGGTGTTTTATATTCTGATGTCTGCATTTTGCTGGCGGTGATTATTACTGTGTGCAGCTATAGATATTTTATATGAAGATGTTGTTCCCCTCCCCCGTCTCATCTGAAATGTCAGGAAGTATGAAGTATTTACTTCAGCTATAATAACTCTAATGTCATTTTCATGGCTTGGTGCAATTTAATAAACGGGATAATTGCTTGATAAACAAGTTTCCCTCCTATGTATTTCTGTATGGAATAATAAATTGCTGACATCTTGGATGACATGGTGTGGAAACACCGAATAACTGACCCTTAAAAACATCACAATTTAAAAAAAAAAAAAAAAAAAAAAAACAGATGGCAGAAACAGCCAAAAAGTGCGCAAAAGAAAATGGTGTGGCAGGAAAACAAATGCTCCTATGTGGAGGGAGTAAACGCTGGGCCAGGACTGTGCTGCAGCTGAAAGGAGCGAGTGTTAGGCCGGAGACACACTGGTGCGAGAGACGGCCGAGTCTCGCTGGTTAAAAGCAAGCTGTGGCACCGGCACTCCGGAGCTGAGCGTGCAGCTCCATGTATTGCTATGCAGCTGCATGCTCCGCTCCGGAGTGCAGGTGCCACAGCTTGCTTTTAACCAGCGAGACTCGGCCGTCTCTCGCACCAGTGTGTCTCCGGCCTTAGGCCGCACGGCGGTGAACTAAGGTTTATCTTCAGCTTTGTCCGCTGTGCGGTTTCAGTGCAGCCTGCGAAACATGAAATATCCGATCTGCAGCCGGAGCCCCAAACTCACAGTGAACGGGCTTTCTCTAAGGATACGAGCAGCAATAATCTTTCCTCCATCCATACGCACGCACGCACGCACGCACGCACGCACGCACGCACGCACGCACGCACGCACGCACGCACGCACGCACGCACGCACGCACGCACGCACGCACGCACGCACGCCGGACTCTCACGGCTCTTGTGATTGCTCCTCCATCCATGATGTAGGGACCCTCCACACCCACACACCGGCCGGACTCTCACAGCTCTTGTGATTGCTCCTCCATCCATGATGTGGGGACCCTCCACACCCACACACCGGCCGGACTCTCACAGCTCTTGTGATTGATCCTCCATCCATGATGTAGGGATCCTCCGCACCCACACACCGGCCGGACTCTCACAGCTCTTGTGATTGATCCTCCATCCATGATGTGGGGACCCTCCACACCCACACACCGGCCGGACTCTCACACCTCTTGTGATTGCTCCTCCATCCATGATGTAGGGATCCTCCGCACCCACACACCGGCCGTACTCTCACACCTCTTGTGATTGATCCTCCATCCATGATGTAGGGATCCTCCGCACCCACACACCGGCCGGACTCTCACAGCTCTTGTGATTGATCCTCCATCCATGATGTAGGGATCCTCCGCACCCACACACCGGCCGTACTCTCACAGCTCTTGTGATTGCTCCTCCATCCATGATGTAGGGATCCTCCGCACCCACACACCGGCCGTACTCTCACAGCTCTTGTGATTGATCCTCCATCCATGATGTGGGGACCCTCCACACCCACACACCGGCCGGACTCTCACAGCTCTTGTGATTGATCCTCCATCCATGATGTGGGGACCCTCCACACCCACACACCGGCCGGACTCTCACAGCTCTTGTGATTGATCCTCCATCCATGATGTGGGGACCCTCCACACCCACACACCGGCCGGACTCTCACACCTCTTGTGATTGCTCCTCCATCCATGATGTAGGGATCCTCCGCACCCACACACCGGCCGGACTCTCACAGCTCTTGTGATTGATCCTCCATCCATGATGTAGGGATCCTCCGCACCCACACACCGGCCGGACTCTCACACCTCTTGTGATTGCTCCTCCATCCATGATGTAGGGATCCTCCGCACCCACACACCGGCCGGACTCTCACAGCTCTTGTGATTGATCCTCCATCCATGATGTGGGGACCCTCCACACCCACACACCGGCCGGACTCTCACAGCTCTTGTGATTGATCCTCCATCCATGATGTGGGGACCCTCCACACCCACACACCGGCCGGACTCTCACAGCTCTTGTGATTGATCCTCCATCCATGATGTGGGGACCCTCCACACCTACACACCGGCCGGACTCTCACGCCTCTTGTGAGAAGTCACAAGTTAACACCCGATGAGCCAAAGCTTTCTGAAGCTTCACTATGTTGGGGGAAGTGAATATTAGGAGTGTAAATATAATCGAGTCCATTTTGATAAAAGACGATGAGAAATAACTTTGGAGCTTGCTTAGTTTTCATCGCATTTAATTTTTACCTCTACTGCCTCAAACTTTTTTTTTTTTTTTTTTTTTTTACAAATTTCCCTTTTGTCACAAATTGATTGATTAAAATCTATTTCCAAGTTTCAAGAAAACACATTTCAGGCTTGTGACTGAGCAGCTTCAGTTCTTTTGGGCCTTTTTCTCTAGTTGCATCCACAACTACATCAAATCTTTTCTGTTTTTCCAGGAAAATAGTTATTTGAAATCTTTTTTGAGCTGAATTTTGGAAAAAAAAAAAAGCTAATAAATCAGATAATGTTGCACAAAAATTCCCTGCGGCCGCTAGCGATAGATTGTGGAGCTACACATGGTTCTGACCATTGGCATCTTGCCCAGTCCCACATCTTACCCTTGCCACATGTCTTAAGGCTGAGTCACACATAACGATATCGTTAACGCTATCGTTGCAACGTCACGCTTTTGGTCACGATCGTTATGTGTGACAGCGACCAACGATCAGGCCCCTGCTGGGAGATCGTTGGTCGATGGGAATGATCAGGACCTTTTTTTGGTCGCTGATCACCCGCTGTCATCGCTGGATCGGCGTGTGTGACGCCGATCCAGCGATGTGTTCACTTGTAACCAGGGTAAATATCGGGTTACTAAGTGCAGGGCCGCGCTTAGTAACCCGATATTTACAATGGTTACCATTGTAAAAGTTAAAAAAAAAAACAGTACATACTCACATTCTGATGTCTGTCACTTCCCCGGCGTCCACAGGGTTAAAACTGCTTTCGGCAGGAGCGCTGCTAATGCACGCGCTGCTGCCGAGAGCTTCCCTGCACTGATTGTGTCAGCGCCGGCCGTAAAGCAGAGCACAGTGGTGACGTCACCGCTGTTACTGCCGGCGCTGACACATTCAGTGCAGGGAAGCTCTCGGCAGCAGCGCGTGCATTACCAGCGCTCCTGCCGAAAGCAGTTTTAAGCCTGTGGACGCTAGCGGGGGACGTGACAGACATCAGAATGTGAGTATGTAGTGGTTTTTTTTTTTTTTTAACTTTTACAATGGTAACCAGGGTAAATATCGGGTTACTAAGCGCGGCCCTGCACTTAGTAATCCGATGTTTACCCTGGTTACCCGGGTGCTGCAGGGGGACTTCGGCATCGTTGAAGACAGTTTCAACGATGCCGAAGTCGTTCCCCTGATCGTTGGTCGCTGGAGAGAGCTGTCTGTGTGACAGCTCCCCAGCGACCACACAACGACTTACCAATGATCACGGCCAGGTCGTATTGCTGGTTGTGATCGTTGGTAAGTCGTTTAGTGTAACGGTACATTAACTCTCCAAATAAACCCCAAACCCTTTATCCTATAGACCTGAATCTAGCACCAAACTTAATCATGAGCTTCCCATAGAATTGCGAGCCATGGCGCTCCAGGTAAACCTAAAAGCTCTCCGCTGTAATCCCGACCCAGGATCCCCCACGGAGTGATAAGCCCCATCTCTTTACATGGTTCTGATCTTCGGCACACTACATTGTGCCTTTGCATTCGCCAGGCAAGTCTCGCCATATATCTTACCTGCCCAACAGTCATTCGTCACCTCCACCTTCCTTGATGTGCGCTTAAATCAGGTAAAATTAAAAATGAGGAGGATTTAAGACAATATGGCGGCAACAAAATGCCTTCTATTTCCTGGGTATCCTCACAGGTGAGCCTACTGCCAGTTGTTTTTTTAGCTTCCTACCCCATTACCCCTCACACATTCCCTTGAAGAAGCGGCGTGGCAAAGCCGCGAAACACGCGTCGGGGTCGTTTTTCCGGCGGGACCCTCCTCTTCTGTCTCCCCTTGGTGTTGGTAAGCTGGTTCGTGATATTTTGCTTTGGCTGCAAGGACCGATATTTACCATTGACCGGCCTGCCACACTACTAAGATATATTACATGGAAGTGCTTTTTGCTCCATCTCTTTTATATGGTTACTACTTAGTATGGGGATTATAGAGGGGTGGGCTTCCCCCTTATCTTTGTTATTCATTGGAAAATATGCACCAAATGTATTGCTGATATGTGGCTTTTAAATATTTGTATTAATAAAGAAGTTGTTTATATTCTTACCTTATGCTCCGGGTTCTCCTATTTTCACCCATTACCCCTTGTAGAGATTTATTTTTGTTTTGAGCACCTGTTTGTTACTAGAAATTCATAGGAAGAGTCTATCAGACGTTTGTAAAGTGATTTTTTTTTTTTTAGGTGTTTTTGAAGCGGGCCAACTCTAAAAAACAAAACAAAAAACAAATTAAAAAAAATAACCAAACTTGTCAATGAGCTGTGCACATAGCCTTCTCATTCTGTCACTACAGTCGATAGTGTCCATATATTCCTGAGCCTCGTCCTACACCCTGGCATTGTACAGTGGGGAAAATAACTATCTGATCCGCTGCCGATTTTCAAGTTTTCCCACCTACAAAGAATGGAGAAGAATCTGTAACTTTTATCGTAGACTTCACCTGTGAGAGACAGAATCTAAGAATAAAAAGAAACAGAATCACATTTTATGATTTTTATATTTCATGCAATAAAATGCAATGTAATTACGGCAAGTATTTGATCACCGACCAACCTGCAAGAATTCTGTCTCACAGACCTGTTAGTTTTTCTGTAAGAAGCCTCCTACTCTGCTCTCATTACCTGGATTACCGTAATTGCACTTGTTTGAAGTCTTTAACTTTATGAAAGACACCTGTCCACACACTCAATCAATCACACGCCAACCTCTTCACCATGGCCAAAATCAAAGAGCCGTCTAAGGACACTAGACCTGCACAAAGCTGGGTTGGGCTACAGGACAATAGGCAAGCAGCTTGGTGAGAAGGCAATTACTGTTGGCACAATTATTAGAAGATGGAAGAAACAAGATGACTGACAATCTTCTTTGGGGAAAAGGAGGACACTGGAGCACCTGCTCAATGACTTGAAAAAAACTGGGACTACAGTATCAAACGTTACTGTTAGTAAAACACTACGCTGTGATGGATTAAAATCCTGCAAGGCACAGAAGGTCCCCCTGCTCACACCAGCACATGTCCAGGCCCATTTGGCGTTTGCCAATGACCATCTGGATGATACACAGGAGGCATGAGAGGTCATCTGATAAGATGAGAAAAAAATAGAACTTTTTGGTATCAACTCCACTCGCCGTGTTTGAAGGAAGAAGAAGAATGAGTACAACCCCAAGAACACCATCCCAACCGTGAAGCATGGTGTGGGAAACCTCATACTTTTGGTGTGCTTTTCTACAAAGGGGACAGGACAACTACACTATATTGAAGAGAGGATGGATGGGGTCATGTGTCTTGAGATTTTGGCCAACAGCCTCCTTCCGTTGATAAGAGCATTGAAGATAGGTCGTGGCTGGGTCTTCCAACATGACAATGACCCGAAGCACACAGCCAGGGCAACTAAGGAGTGGCTCTGTAAGAAGCATTTCAAGGTCCTGGAGTGGCCTAGCCAGTCTCTAGACCTGAACCCAATAGAGAATCTTTGGAGGGAGCTGAAACTCAGTGCTGTCCAGCGAAAGCCCCGAAGCCTGAAAGATCTGGAGAAGATCTGTATGGAGGAGGGGGCCAAAATCCCTGCTGCAGTGTGTGCAAACCTGGTCCACAACTACAAGAAACCAGGGCTGTGGAGTCGGTAAGCCAAACCTCTGACTCCTCAATTTCCATGACACTGACTCCACCAAAATGGGCTCCGACTCCACAGCCCTGCAGGAAACGTCTGACCTCTGTAACTGCAAACAAAGTTTCTGCACCAAAATAGTAAGTTCTGTTTTCCTATTGTATCAAACACTTATTTCATAAATAAAATGCAAATTAATTGTCACGGGGAGACTAGGTGGGCAAGAGCTAATAACCCGGGCCCCTGCAATCTCCCTCAGACTAGGGAAATCCTCACTGACCCTCTACCTAGAGTTTACACTGATGGTGTGCATGTCTAGGCCTCGACCCTCGCCCTGTCTCCTGTTTCAACCCTAGGCTGAAACCACCGCCCACCACCCAGGGAAAAGATCATACACCAATACCCACAGTTAGAACAGACAAGGATAACGGAAAATATACACCACGCCGCAGTCACTCAGGAATACACAATAAATGCGCAGGGCAAAATAAATACAAATATAGGAAGGAGAAAATAAGACAAAGGGAAATGCACCACCAGCAACGATACTCCAACTACTTGCTCACTACTCCAGACCGAGATAACAACGCAAAAGACAGAAGCTACAATCGGCGACGCCCAATGTTCAGGAGAACTATTTAAAGGCAATGGGCATGGCCCAGCTTCCAATCCGAGCATCAGGATTAATTAACCCCGGACGAGCTAGATAAAATCTAGCCGACGCCAATGAGCACATAGTGGTCAAAAGCGGAATTACCGCTGTCTGTCGAACGACCTGGTCTGAACAGCGTCTGACATGACATTAATGATGTAACAATCCTACAATGTGATTTTCTGGATTTTATGCTTAGATTCTGTCTGTCACAGGTGAAGTGTACGTACGGTAACAATTACAGATCTCTCCATTCTGTGTAGGTGGGAATCTTAAATCGTCAGCTGATCAAATACTTCTTATCACCACTGTGCATGATCCTGGAAGCTTCCCCAGCACGATATTGACCACAATCAGCCCACTTTGTGCAGACACCAGGCTAAAACGGAAGGTTGCGATTTGTTGTGAGCGTTTCTCAGCCCGCTCGTTGTGAAGCTGATTGTTACACATCCTATTGGAGGTGCAGCTTTCTGCCAAGGGATGATTTGTCGGTTTTCAGCATTTCTGTCCGTGTTGATCTGCTGGGGACTTTCTGGGGCCTTTTTGTCTCCTTTTCTGTTTTCTCCTGTAGCCTGTAACTTTATTATCATGTTCCTTTTGGTGTCGCTGGCCCAGTGGCCCATACTTCAGCAGTCACCTTCCTGCAGCAGACAGGTCTGATTATTAACTGCAGGCCCTTTCCAAAACAATGCATAGCATGCTAATTACAGACTACTTCAGGCAGAGCTACTCTGGCTTTCTGTCGCATGTTAAATTTGTAAACTTAATGACAGCAGTATAATAAGTAACTGGGGGTGGAATGAGAAGAAAAAAAAGACAAGATTGTCTCATGTTCCCCATTCTCCCTGCAGTAGCAACAACTGGGAATATTAAAAAAGAAAGCAACTCCAATGTGACCTTTGCCTGGGATGAAAGACTGCTTCCTAACAATTCCCTTTTGTTCCATGTGTCAGACCGCGCTCAGAAAGGACCCTGCGATTAATCTGAGTAAATGCCCCATTACACTCGTAATCCATGTCCTTCTGTCACTGTCGGTTTTAATTAAATAGGAAATAGTGGCAGGAGGATATCGCACGTGAAACACCCGTGATTGCCACCAGGAAGAGTTCGCTTGATGAGCAGATTAAAGGAATAATTTTCTGTACAGTGACGGACGATGATTCCAGCTTTGATGGAATAACAATTCTGTAGATGATCAGATGCTGCGATCTCATAATGCTAATCATCTGCTGGAGGCCCTGAAAGCACTGGAGTGTACGGCAGTGAAGGAAGGGTGCTAGACTCGTCATCGTCTGTGACTGTGTGCGTGCTGAACATGTGATGTCATTACAATGGAGGAAGGGTGCTAGACTCGTCATCGTCTGTGACATGTGCGTGCTGAACACGTGATGTCATTACAATGAAGGAAGGGTGCTAGACTCGTCATCATCTGTGACATGTGCGTGCTGAACACGTGATGTCATTACAATGAAGGAAGGGTGCTAGACTCGTCATAGTCTGTGACATGTGCGTGCTGAACACGTGATGTCATTACAATGAAGGAAGGGTGCTAGACTCATCATCATCTGTGACGGTGTGCGTGCTGAACACGTGATGTCATTACAATGAAGGAAGGGTGCTAGACTCGTCATAGTCTGTGACATGTGCGTGCTGAACACGTGATGTCATTACAATGAAGGAAGGGTGCTAGACTCGTCATAGTCTGTGACATGTGCGTGCTGAACACGTGATGTCATTACAATGAAGGAAGGGTGCTAGACTCGTCATAGTCTGTGACATGTGCGTGCTGAACACGTGATGTCATTACAATGAAGGAAGGGTGCTAGACTCATCATCATCTGTGACGGTGTGCGTGCTGAACACGTGATGTCATTACAATGAAGGAAGGGTGCTAGACTCGTCATAGTCTGTGACGGTGTGCGTGCTGAGCACGTGATGTCAGTCACTGTGTACATACATTGCATTACTGATCCTGAGTTACATCCTGTATTATACCCCAGAGCTGCACTCTCTATTCTGCTGGTGCAGTCACTGTGTACACACATTACATTACTGATCCTGAGTTACATCCTGTATTATACTCCAGAGCTGCACTCATTATTCTGCTGGCGCAGTCACTGTGTACACACATTACATTACTGATCCGGAGTTACATCCTGTAGATCTTTTATTATAAAAATGAAAAACATAACAACAATAATAGCAGAAAACATAACAAAAATATTAGCCAGAAAATAATCAGTATACTGAACACTGGTCCAGCCGCTCATTCTCTCCTCTCACACATATTATACAGTATGTACAGAACAATAACTTCAGGTCCGGTCACCAAACAAAATAATAATAACAAATAAAATAAACAATGGAAAACAAAGACTATATACATGAACTTTTTTTTTTTTAATTTTAAATAAAATAACTACAAATTAAACAAATATATACAATACTACAAGCTATCCTCCATTCCCAACCCCCCGCACTGACCTGAGAGCTGGTCCTGCGTCTCATGCCTCAGTCCATGTCCAACGTCCATAGGCCAGATCAGGCAGTGCCAGTTTTTCCCCCAAACAACCCGGTGTCCCATAGTCCCACAAGATAATCCCACCTCCCCCCTTTTCCCACCACCCAACCTAACACCTACACCCAAATCTATATCCCCATATACAATATATACATTATATACAGCAGCACATACCACAATAATTACAAAACACGAAGCCCAAGTTCGGCGCCTGCAGCCCTACATCACTGTATAATGATCAAACAAAACAAAAATCTACAGTGTCAGCAGCAGCCCACCACCAGGAAAGGAGATGACCAGACTAGGGCACACTAAAAGAAAAGCCCCTCCAGAGGAGCGCGGCCCTCCGTGCGCCCAGTCTCCCATACTCCAGAGAGCGCACCTTCACCAGGTCACCGAGTATGATCCTAAACACATCGTCCACTGGGAGGATTTTTCGTTGCGTCGATACTAAGCACCGTGCGTTCCACGTGTGATACCTAACCACTGCGCTAACTAGAAATAAGGTGCAGCGGTCCCGACCACCCAGGTCTCCGAATGCTCCATAGGCCCATTCCGCATAGGAGAGACCGGCCAGCCGAGACCAGCCAATGAAGGCGCCCACCCTGTTGTACACCTCTGTGTTGAAGGGACAATGAAGCAGGAAGTGATCCATGCTTTCCAGCAAGGTACCACAATGCTCCCGAGGACAATTCCTGTCCTCAGAGCTCCTACACTTCAGATTGTCCCTCACACACAGTTTCCCATGGAAGCAGCGCCAAGCCAAGTCCCAAAACTTCGAGGGGATCCTGATAGAATTTAAAAGATGCAAACCCACCCCAAGATCCCGACTTGGGCAGTCCCTGAGCGCCAGAGGCCTCTGGAAATGGGTCAACAGAACCCTACTGTCAAGTAGTTTCCTTGGCAGAGTCCTGATCTCCCACATTCCCAGACCCCACCGACGAATTACCTTCAGAACCAAGGTAGCGTAAGCCGGAAGATGTCCATGCGGTGTGCGAAGATCCTTCACTTGCCCTCCTGTCTCCCATTCCTGGAAGAAAGGCTGAAACCATCCCCTACAGGAGAATACCCACGGAGGAGCCCTCTCTTTCCAGAGGTTTGCGATATTGATCTTAATGAAGGTATCCACAAGGAATACCACAGGGTTGACCATACCCAACCCTCCTAGTCTCCTCGTACGGTAAGTAACCTCCCTCTTGACCAGGTTCAGTCTATTCCCCCATAACAGTTGGAAGAACAAACTGTAGACCCGAGTCCAGAGAGATTCCGGCAAGATGCACACACTGCCCAGATAAATCAGTAAAGGGAGCAGGTAAGTTTTGCTCAGGTTTACCCTTTCCCTTAGGGTCAAAGACCAACCCTTCCATTGGTTCACCTTCTGAGTGGCGATCTCTAGCCTGCTGTCCCAATTTTGTTTGGGGTAATCCCCCTGGCCAAATTCGATGCCAAGGACTTTTGCAGAGACTTTGGGTCCTGGAAGGGTGTCCGGGAGATCAAAACCAGGATCTCCTCCTCCCAGCCAGAGACTCTCACACTTATCCCGGTTGATCTTGGACCCGGATGCCTCCGAGTAGCGATCTACCTCTGACATCAGCCACCCTGCCTCCTCGTGAGAGGAAGCAAGCACAGTGACATCATCGGCATACGCCACCACCCTCAGAGTGGCTTCCGGTGCTGCCTGATCCATCCCGATCCCGGCCAACGGTCCACGCTCCACCCTCCTAAGAAGAGGGTCAATCGCAAACACGTACAGCAGCGGGCTCAAGGGACAACCCTGGCGAACACCGGACCCAACCTCAAAAGAGCTACCAATCCAACCATTCACAAGCGGGAAACTCTCTGCCCCACTGTACAAGGTCTTAAGCCAATCAACAAACCCCCCCGGCAGGCCATATCTCAGAAGGACAGACCAGAGGTACTCGTGATTAACCCGATCAAACGCTTTTGCCTGGTCCAGTGACAGCATGTACCCCTTCCAGTGACCAGCCCTACCCTGCTCCACTGCCTCTCGGACACAGAGCACAGCACTAAATGTGCTGCGGCCTGGAACAGAGCAATGCTGGGCCCCCGAAAGGAGTCGGGGTGCAAATTTCACCAGCCGATTAAACAGCACCTTTGCCAGAACCTTCCTGTCTGCATTGAGAAGCGCTATGGGACGCCAATTCTCAATGCAAGACGGGTCCTTACCCTTTGACAAGATGATCAGAGCAGACCTCCTCATTGACTTCGGCAGAGTGCCCGAGGAAAGACACTCATTGAATACCTCAGTCAAGAGGGGAACCAAAACGTCCTTAAAGGTCTTATAGAATTCAGATGTTAAGCCATCTGGACCAGGCGATTTTTTTGGGAGCAAGCCCTTCAATCGCCAACTGAACTTCCTCTTCCCTGATCATTTCTGTCAAAACGTCAAGAGAGGGGTCTACCCCTGGTTCGGGGACAGCTTCTGCCAGGAAAGCCGACATCTCATCCCAATCAAGATCCCTCTTCCCCAAGAGGTGCGAGTAGAAGGATCTGACAACCTCCAGGATCCCTGATCTGGATCGCCTCAGGGACCCCGTAGTGTGGACCAGTCCTGTAACCACTTTACTATTCACTGACATCTTGCAGTTTCTGTAAGGGTCGGGCGAGCGGTACTTCCCGTAATCCCTCTCAAAAACCAAAGATGCGTGTCTATCGTACTGACACCTCATGAGCAAAGATTTCACTCTGGAGATCTCCTCGCGGCTACCTCCAGTTGAGACAAGATGCTCGAGTTTCCTCCTCAGACCCTGATACAGGCGGTACCTGCTCAGACTCCTGAGGCTCGAGAGCTGGCGGAAGAATCTCGCCACCCTTTCCTTGAACATCTCCCACCACTCTGACCTACTACTACAAAGATCCAGTAAGGGTACCTGGCTCTGAAGAAAATCCTCAAAGGACTGTCTTATCTCCGCTTCTTCCAAGAGAGACGAATTGAGCCTCCAAAAGCCTCTTCCCATCCGGAGGGTCTCTGTAACATTCAGAGAAAACAAAATTAAACAGTGGTCGGAGAACTCCACCTCAACAACAGACACTGCTGAAGAGACAGCTTCCTCCTTTAAATAAAACCTATCTATTCTGGACCTACAGTTACCTCTATGATAGGTGAACCCCTCGTGGCCTGGGGTGTGCCGAATGTGGACATCCACCAGGCAAGCCTCACTAGCTATACTATTAAGGGCGACGCTATCATAAGTCAGCTTGTCTCTGGAACCTCCTCTATCTCGGGGCCTCGTGACAGCATTGAAGTCCCCTCCAAAGACAACCTGCCGACTTGTAAAAAGGTAGGGCTTGATCCTCATAAAGAGACACTTCCGGTCCCACTTAGATTGGGGACCATAGATGTTAATGAGCCGGAGCTCTTGTCCCTTCATGAGGACATCTAAGATCAGGCACCTCCCCATTTCTAACTCAATAACCCGTCGGCATTCCACCGGTGCGGTAAAAAGGACCGCCACTCCGCTATACGGCTCGGCCGCAAGAGACCAATAGGAGGGCCCGAGTCTCCACTCCCTCTTAGCTTTAAACACATCTGCCATGTTTGGCAGCCTGGTCTCTTGCAAAAAGAAAATGTCAGCTTCAACCCGGCTGAGAAAATCAAAGGCCGCAAATCTAGCTGTATTTGACTTTATGCTGGCGACATTAATGGACGCCAGCGTCAACGGAGTGGGTTCCGCCATCATTGGTGATTGAGTTAGATGGCTTTCTTTTTCCCACTCCCCTTATCCTCTGCCTCAGAGGAGGAATCCTTCCCCCTCTTTAATGACATGGAGGTATCCATTTCCACGCGTTTTTTATTTTTTTCGTCCTCGTCTCCGGACTCTGGGCCAGTCCCTCCCTCCAAGGATCTTACGTTCCCAGAAGGAGGAGACTCGGCGCCCCCTGTGAGCCCCGCCGAAGCCAGAACCTCACCCTCAGCTTCCTCCTCAGAGGAAGAGATGTTTTCAAGGGCTTGGAACCGGTTAGAAAGACCAACCAGAGGGGAGTCGGTTTTTCCTTCCTTAGGTACCTTGGTCAGAGTGAGAGAAGATTTTTTATCTCCCTTCTTTCTCTTCTTTTTGGTGCCGAGCTTACGCTTGTCCTCTAGCCACTGCCTATTATCCTCATCCATACTTTCATAATGGGAGGACTCTGAGGCAGTGGCACTCTCCTCCCTGTGGATCCTCCTGACCTCCTCATCCAACTCATCATCCCTTGGGGCCTCAGCAGCAAGACTGGCATCCAGGACAGGGGCCGCCCCAGTAGCCCGAGGCTCGCCCAGCTCCCTATCCTGTCTGCGCTTGTCTAGACGCCTTAGCTGGGCAGGCGTCTTTTTATTGCTTTTCTTCCTTGGCCCCTCAGCTCCCTCACCCTTGCTAGTCCCTTCCCCAGCAGAATCAGCCTCACGGCTTTCTCCCACCGGGGTCACGACTGCGTTAGCGAAGGAGCGAGGACAACGGCTGAATGGGTGACCTAACTCACCACACAGGTGGCACCTAATCTCCACACAAGATGCAGCAAGATGGCCGACATCCCCACACAATGCACACTTCTGCACAGTGCAGTTTGCGCTGAAGTGTGTGGGGTCGCCGCACTTGTGACAGAGCTTCGGTTGCCCCTGGTAGAAGACCAGGATACGATCCCTACCCAGGAAGGCAGATGATGGTATGTGGGCAACCGTACCACCTGAACGCTTAAGTTTTACCATAAACGTCCAGGCCCCTGACCAGATACCAAACTCGTCACGGTTTTTCTTTGGCATCTCCACTACCTCTCCATACCGGCCAAGCCACGTCATGATGTCATAACAAGAAAGCGACTCGTTACATGTCATCACGGTCACTTTCTTGACTTGATTTTGGCGAGACACCGCCTGAACGGCAAAGTCTCGCCAGCCGGGCTCATTTTTTGCCAACTCATAGTTCGACCAGAAAAGTTCAAGCCCCTCCGGCCGAACAAAGCTGACATCAAACTCAGGATTGGAATAGGGATGTATCAAGGCGTAGATGTCAATCGCCTTGAAGCCCATCCTCAGCAGGAGCTTCACAACCTTCGACCTTGGAGGACACGCATCACTGCCCCTCCACCGAAGACTGACCACATTCCTACGCACACTACCCGGCCCGGCTGTTGGGAGGGACCACACTGTATCCCCCCCTCTTTGCTCTCGGAAGGCCCCGAGGCCATGCCTCTCTATCCAGAAGGATAGATCAACCTCTCGACCCTCTACCATTAGTGATCTCTCTCCCTTCTTTAGAGCCTCCAGGAGACGCCGTTGCAACATGGCGTCCCCAGAGCCCAGAGACGAGGAGGACGCCCTATTTCCCCTGGAGGTGACAGCGGCATAACTCCTGACAGGTGCTGCCACCACCGGGGGGGCAACCGGACCAGTGACCACATCCACACCAACAGTATCACCATTACCCATCTCCATAACCTCCTCACCCTCCACCAAACCAGCAACCACACCACTAGACAAAGAGTTTTCCTCATCCATACCCACCACCACATTCACTCCTGCTGGACCAGTGACAACAGGGGGTGACATTTTGGCCTCCGCATCATCAGGCACAAGGGGCTGAGTCTCCTCCACAGAACTGGAGGTGACCTCACCCCTGGTTTTATGTGTGCCCTCCGCATCATCAGTTGATATTTTCCGCTGCTTCATGGTTGCTACCAGGCGCCGCTGATCTTTCGCTGTTGTGAGGCACCGCTGATCCTTAGCATCAGGATCTTGTTGACCAGCGGCGCCAACACAGAACAGGACTTTGGTGGGAGGACCGGAACGCCCAGCCCCGGTAACCCCCTCACACTGCCGCCGCTTCTCAACTAAGTGATCAGCGGCAACAGCATTCAGGGGCACTGAGGCTACCGGAGCTGCCCCTGACACCGGGCTGCTCCCCCCTCCCACTGGGGAGCGCACCACAGTATCGTGGCCTGATTTTTCGCCCGCCGCCGGGCCGCCCTCACTGTCCAGCCTCTCGGCTGATGCACCTGCTGCTACGTCCCCGCTACTACAAGCAGAAACGGAGCTCTGCGCCTCACTACATTGCTTTGTAGTCTCCCCGCGCCTTTGCACCGGATCCACAGCAGAACCCGGGCTGGGCTGGGCAACGGGGCTTATACAGCGAGCTGACCCTGCAGCCGACTCAGGGGGTACAGGGAGGGGGGCATACACATAGCTTACCGCTTCCTGCAGCTTAGGTTTGATCTTCTTCACCTTTTTTTTCCGGCCCCCAGGTGCCTCCTCTGGCAAATCATCACCAAGATGGAAGTTCTGAAGGCACACTGGGGACTCCAGGAGCTTGATCTCTGCCATTAGCGCCCCTCCCTGGCCGATGTCACTGTCCTCCCCAGAGCCAGCAGAACTGCGACGAGATGTCATTGTCGCCTGTCCAGCAGGGAGCTCGCTGCACGTGGCCTGTGAGTGACTAAGCAGGCTGCCAGGTGGGGCTTTCTGCTGGTCATCATCCTCCTCCTCATCATCATCATCCACCTGGCACTCAGGTTGCAGCCCCATCTGCCTTTGCTCTCTGTTATCAGCCATTTCTCTGAATCGATCTTCATTAATAAGTTTTTCCTTAAATGGTCCACTTTTTTCTCTGATGAAAGCTTTTCTGACTTCAAGCTCATTGATGTCATCCTTCAGTCTCCTTACCTCTGCCTGGAGCTGATTCTTCCTCGGTTTGGAGGAACCTGCAGCTTTGTTGCTTGTGCAGCGCAGCTCCTCTCGGAGCCTCGTGATGGTCTTGCTTGCGTCTTCATACTCACGGAGGTGGCTCATGACCCGGGAGGCATAGGTGGACACAGACTCCCGGGGGCTCTGCAGCGCCCAACCCTCTTCAGTGAGGTCGACTTCACCTCCGTGAGCACTCAGCTTTCCTCCAGAAGGACCGCCATCTTGCACACTAGCAGGCTTCTCCTCCATGGAAGCCTTGCGGCTTCTCTGGGTCTCTGCAGACCTGGGGGGAGTAGGAGCCACATTGCTGCGACTCCTGGTGGAGCGTCTCACCCCCGAATCCTCTGATGTGCAGGCTGGTTGCTGGTTCCTTCTGCCCCCCGCCAGCCTGGTCCGGGAAGCAGAAGCCTGGGACTTGGCTCCTTCACTCATCCCAGGAAACCCACTCCCTCCCTGGGTAAGAGAGAGAGCAGGTCCCCGGGTGGAGAGGTGGTGGTTCTCAGGAGCTCAGGAGCACACAGCAGGTTCAGCAGCGACCGCACCCACAATCAGCACAGTGAGTAGCAGCTGAGCAGAGCTGCACCCACTATTCTGCTGGTGCAGTCACTGTGTACATCCATTACTGACCCTGAGGCTGTGTTGGCGTTTCGGTGACCTGTCGCAGCTTTCTAGTGGTTTGATGGATGGTGTCCGTATTATGTCTGTGTTTCCCAATGTTGCGGCATTTCTGGCCCTGCACAGGGTTCTCGTCCAGTCTTCTATAGATGCCATGACTCTACTTTATAGATGAACAGATAAGGGGTCTCTAATGTAAATGATCAGCCCATGGAGAGCCTGAAAAGCTAACAGTCCCACATTGCAGCACACGGGAATCATTATGGCAGCCCTTCCCGCTCCTTTTTCTGCAGTCTAGGACAATAGGTTGTTGATTCAAAGGAGAAGAGGAAGACAATAGTGTCCTGTGTTTAGTAGCCGTCCAGCATCCTAATGCCTGCGCCTGATAATGGCCTCATTATTGCCACTCTACACTGGGGCCTCAGGAGGACGAATATTTGCAGAGGGACGTCACTATTTTGCAAATCTCGATTAGCTTATCATGGTGTCTGCACTGTGAAAATCGTGGCTAATTAGGAGCACCGTTAGCCCACCAGCTTCTGAGCCCATGAGTTAAAAGGTAGGCCAGTGAAGAAGGTGGAAAAGAAGAGGATTAAACAGTTGCCTTAGTAACATTAAACTTCCATCTGTGCACGGACAATGAGGTTTTGTTTCTCCCCCCACCTTGGTGTAAAAATTGGTCTTGTTTGGAAAGGACAGGGTCCCTTTTATGAGCGTCTGGAATCCAGCTGAACTCCCTGCATTTGTGGACTGTGAGAGATGAAAAGTCCCGCGGAGACGTCCGGACACTAAGGAGTATTGTGATCTAGTAACAATGGGGCATTGTCTTGTCCTATTTTCAGCCCGGGCATGAAACAAATATGCCACCTTTAATCAGGTGAAAGCGGAGATACAAAAGATGTGCCCGCCAAAGACAAAAGACGCTCGGATAATGTGACTTCTAGTAAACTCGCAGCTACTGGTTGCCCCGCGTGCTACATAAACGGATCGGTCACTTTTATGAGTTTTCCGCATAGGAAGGAAAGAATGTTCTGGGGTCCCCAGAGGGTATGTGCACAAAACGTCTTTAGACGTATCCACATAATTTGTAAAGTACAAGACGCTTTAGGAAAACGCCAGCGGGGCTGACCCTGAAGAGTCTAAAAGGACCTCAGAAAATACTTTTTTGCCGCCGGTATAACAGTTGCGTCTTCCAGAAGCATAGACTACAAAACATGAAGCAATTTAAGTGAAGTTGTAAAAGATGGAACTCATGGATAGCAAGGAGTTTTTGGATCACAGTTTCTATGCTGATTATGTTTAGCGGTTTTTAAACGCTTTTCCTGGTAGGTGGAATCAGCCAGAAAAAGGCTCAGTGCTTAAATGTATTTTACTCACTTTTAAAGCTCTGTTAATTCTACAGCGCTGTACAGACATTATAATCACTGTCCCCTTTGGGGCTCAAAATCTACATTCCCTATCTGGATGTCTTTGGAGTGTGGGAAGAAACCCTAGAACCCAAAGGAAACCCAGGCAAGAAGTACGATTCAGCAATAGCACAGACCATTGTTTCTCAACCATTAAGTAATGAGGCAGCATTTAACCATGTGGTGATGTCTGAGCTGCACCAACAGAGCATGGGAACTCCCTACCCTCACCAACAAAGCAAGGGGATTCCCAGCCCTCACCAACAAAGCAAGGGGATTCCCAGCCCTCACCAACAAAGAATGGGAATATCCTGTCCTCACCAACAAAGCATGGAGATATCCAGCCCTCACCAGCAAAAAATGGTGATACCCAGCCCTCACCAACAAAGAATGGGGATACCCAGCCCTCACCAACAAAGCAAGGGGATTCCCAGTCCTCACCAACAAAGCATGGAGATACCCAGCCCTCCCCAACAAAGAATGGGAATATCCTGTTCTCACCAACAAAGCATGGAGATATCCAGCCCTCACAAACAAAGCAAGGGGATTCCCAGCACTCACCAACAAAGCAAGGGGATTCCCAGCCCGCACCAACAAAGAATGAGGATACCCAGCCCTCACCAACACAACATGGAGATATTCAGCCCTCACCAAAAGAACATGGAGATACCCAGCCCTCACCAACACAACATGAGGATTTCCAGGCCTCACCAGTAGAATTTTGGGGTACCCAGGGCTCAATAATAGAACACAATACTCAGGAAACAAACAAAATGTGCTCTTTGGGTTACACTCATCAGAACCTGATGGATTTCACCAAACAGAACATAAGGATACCTTGTCCTAACCAAGAAGAACTCTGTGATTCCTGGCGTAACCAAACAGAACATGGTGACACCTAGACCTCACTAAAATATAACATGGTGATATGTGGGCCGTACTGAACAAAACATTGGCTTACTTGAACATCCAAATCAGAGCAGCTTTGATACCAACCCCCAATGGAACCGATGTTGTGAGAACTGGCTCTTACCAAATAGTGCATGGCGATTCTCACACCTCACTAAAAAGCACTTGATGATATCAGGATCTTAAAAAGCAGAACATAGGGCTAGTAATAAGAAGAAAGGCGCTTACCACGCCTGCTGCTTTACATGGATCCATGGAAGACTTAGACCAGTGGGTGCCATGTCTCCAGCTGGTGTGGCACATCAACAATAGCAGAAGAGAAGATGGGGAGAGCGGCACTTCCCGGAGGTAGAAGACGTGGCAACAAGCATGCAAATTACAAAGGCGTGATCACGTAACCACTGAGTAGAATAGGGAGTCATGACGGCGTGCACACCGCATGCCGTTGCAATTCTGCAGTCACAGATGTTTTACCCAAGCCTCCACATCTCTGCAGTCTTCATGGTTAGACTCCTCACCAACAACTGGTAAGGTGCACTAATAATATGAAGTTTCTTTCCAACAATCGGTGGATCCTACTCACCAAATCTTGTAACAAACATGGATGTTGGGAGCCTCTTGCCAACACCTCTAGGAATTTATCATCTTTGTGACCCACTTTATTTGTCTCATTTAACTTGCACAAAGGTCCTAAAGCCCCCAAATGCATAGATTATGGGTACTTAAGATTTAGGCTTCACCAATGCAGTAGACTATCTGGTTTGTGAAAACTGCCCTTTTGTGGATTTATTTACTCCTTATGTGATGTTCATTCCACCATTTTGGTGAGACATCTGGTTTTCTTCCTTGACCGAGTCCAGCAACTTGCACTATAAGGTTCAGCACTTTGTCTGCCAGCACAAGACGCTCTCTTCAGGTTACATGTATACACATACAACTCCTGGCAAATTATGGAATCACCGGCCTTGGAGGATGTTCATTCAGTTGTTAAATTTTGTAGAAAAAAAGCAGATCACAGACATGGCAGAAAACTAAAGTCATTTCAAATGGCAACTTTCTGGCTTTAAGAAACACTAAAAGAAATCAAGAACAAAAAATGTGGTAGTCAGTAATGGTTACTTTTTTTTAACCAAGCATAGGGGAAAAATTATGGAATCACTCAATTCTGAGGAAAAAATAATGGAATCACCCTGTAAATTTTCATACCCAAAACGAACACCTGCATCAGATTAGATCTGCTTGTAGTCTGCATCTAAAAAGGAGTGATCACTCCTTGGAGAGCTGTTGCACTGAGTGGACTGACCTGAATCATGGCTCCAACAGGAGAGATGTCAATTGAAACAAAGGAGAGGATTATCAAAGTCTTGAAAGAGGGTAAATCATCACGCAATGTTGCAAAAGAGGTTGGTTGTTCAGTCAGCTGTGTCTAAAATCTGGACCAAATACAAACAACATGGGAATTTTGTTAAAGGCAAACATACTGGTAGACAAAGGAAGACATCAAAGCATCAAGACCGGAAACTTAAAGCAATATGTCTCCAAAACAGGAAATGCGCAACAAACCTAATGAGGAACAAATGGGTGGAAACTGGAGTCAACGTCTGTGACTGAACTGTAAGAAACCACCTAAAGGAAATGGGATTTACATACAGAAAAGCTAAACAAAAGCCATCATTAACAGCTAAACAGAAAAAACAAGGTTACAATGGGCTAAGGAAAAGCAATCGTGGACTACTGGATGAAAGTCATATTCAGTGATGAATCGCGAATCTGCATTGGGCAAGGTGATGATGCTGGAACTTTGGTTTGGTGCCATTCCAATGAGATTTATAAAGATGACTGCCTGAAAAGAACATGCAAATTTCCACAGTCATTGATATGGGGCTGCATGTCAGGTAAAGGCACTGGGGAGTTGGCTGTCATTACATCTTCAATAAATGCACAAGTTTATGTTGATATTTTGGACACTTTTCTTATCCCATCAATTGAAAGGATGTTTGAGGAGGATGAAATCATTTTTCAAGATGATAATGCATCCTGCCATAGAGCAAAAACTGTGCAAACATTCCTTGAAAAAAGACACATAAGGTCAATGTCATGGCCTGCAAATAGTCCGGAGCTCAAGCCAATTGAAAATCTTTGGTGGAAGTTAAAGAAAATGGTCCATGACAAGACTCCAACCTGCAAAGCTGATCTGCAACAGCAATCAGAGAAAATTGGAGCAGATTGGTGAAGAGTACTGCTTGACACTCATTAAAGGGAACCTGTCACCCCGTTTTTTAAAGATCAGATAAAAATAGCGTTAAATAGGGGCAGAGCTGTGCTTTACATTAGTGTCTTTTTTGTGCCTTTATTCCCCAGCTATGCTGCCGAAATACCTTTGTAAAGTCGCCGTTTTGGGCTGTCACGCACACTGGTCTGGTCAAATGGGCGTGGTGACATCGCTGTTTCTTCCCCCAGATCTTGCTTATCTGTCCGTTGGTGGCGTAGTGGTTTGCGCATGTCCAGCTGCCAAATCCACTGCGCAGGTGAAGGAAAAGAGCGCGATCTGCGCTATTCCCCTGGTGATCGGTGGGGGCGGCCATCTTCCTGAGGCCGAGCGTGCGCAGATGGAGTGCTCTGCTGCACGGGGCTTCAGGAAAATGGCCGCGGGATGCCGCGCGTGCGCAGATGGAGATCGCGGCGGCCATTTTCCTGAAGCCGAGTTGGTCGTTGCTCGGCACGCAAAAAATAAGCCCTCACCCGACCCCAGATCATGAAAAATGGAGACGCTACGGGTATCGGAAAATGGCGTTGTTTTTTTTTGTTTGCTTAAAAAAAAAAAAAACACAAAAAAAAATAAAGTTTGGAATTTTTTTTCACCACTTAGATAAAAAATAACCTAGACATGTTTGGTGTATATGAACTCGTAATGACCTGGAGAATCATAGTGGCAGGTCAGTTTTAGCATTTAGTGAAGCTAGCAAAAAAGCCAATCTAAAAACAAGTGTAGGATTGCACTTTTTTTTGCAATTCACCACACTTGGAATTTTTTTTCCCGTTTTCTAGTACAAGACATGGTAAAACCAATGGTGTGGTTCAAAAGTACAACTCGTCCCGCAAAAAATAAGCCCTCACATGGCCATATTGATGGAAAAATAAAAAAGTTATGGCTCTGGGAAGGAGGAGAGCGAAAAACGAAAACGCAGAAACGAAAAAGGGCTGCGTCGTGAAGGGGTTAAAGCCAGAAAGTTGCCATCTGAAATGACTTTAGTTTTGTGCCATGTCTGTGATCGGCTTTTTTTCTACAAAATTAAGCAGCTGAATGAACATCCTCCAAGGCCATATTCCATATTCCGTCACATTCCGAGTTCACGTCTTTTTTCTTTCACTACTAACATTGATCGCCACTTGTCGTTTTGCACGCTGATGCTGATCATTAGCCTACAGTTTAGTAAGTGCTGACATAAACTACTACAAGACATCAGCAGTTCTGTTTTGTAGAGGAATCCTGATTATGCACAAGACATTGCACAGGAATTCATTTTCACATTCAGTTTTCTATGTAGGATGTAAAACGACCTCAGCGACTGCTGTACAGATCGGATGGGTCTGGTGCCGTTCACCTGTCTACACCGCGTCACTCAGATGAAGGACAGAAGGCTTTGGTGCCGTGTAGCCAGTTAAGAAAAGAATGGTCTCGGTGAGAAGAACCAGAAAATCTTGTAGTTCTGATGCCGCTTAGTCAGGCAGATACTTCCATGGCTTTGGAGTCTCTACACTGACCTTGTCTTCCATTGTCCTCTGCATCAGGGCTGGCGACTCTCGCACGGAGCCGCGACGCATCAATGTGTTATTAGACATTTTCACGTTTCCCTCAGAAAGGAGGAAATCCCAGCGGCGCTCAGTGCTCTCTCCTCACAATAACGCAGCTCTGATGCTCATCCACTTGGCTGCAGAAGCATTCCTGATACTGAAGCGTCGGAGTCCGAACATCACAAATAGCGATTGTTCAAATGCAAAAAAGATAATGATAAAATGTCTGCATCGCTCCCCTCCATCTCCGCTTCTAGAAGGAAAATCCCCCAAAGTCCAAAAGACGACACTACATGGACAAACGTGTGCAACAAGGGAAAGCAGACTCTAAATCTCACAAATGTGTGCAACAAGGGAAAGCAGACTCTAAATCTCACAAATGTGTGCAACAAGGGAACGCAGACTCTAAATCTCACACATGTGTGCAACAAGGGAAAGCAGACTCTAAATTTACCGTATATAATAATACCATAACTAGAATATCACACCTACAAATGTCTAATGCCACATCAATCCCTACATAATACGATATAATATGGCCCCTGAGTATAACAGCACAGCTGTGTAATAGTATCGTAACTATAGTGCCTTGCGAAAGTATTCGGTCCCCTGGAACATTTCAACCTTTTCCCACATATCATGCTTCAAACATAAAGATACCAAATGTAAATTTTTGGTGAAGAATCAACAACAAGTGAAACACAATTGTGAAGTTGAACGAAATTTATTGGTTATTTGAAATTTTTGTGGAAATTCAAAAACTGAGAAGCGGGGTGTGCAATATTATTCGTCCCCTTTACTTTCACTCCAGAAGTTCATTGTGGATCTCTGAATGATCCAATGTTGTCATAAATGCCTAATGATAAATATAATCCACCTGTGTAATCAAGTCTCCGTATAAATGCACATTCTCTGTGATAGTCTCAGGTTCTGTTTGAAGCACAGAGGGCATCATGAAGACCAAGGAACACAACAGGCAGGTCCGTGATACTGTTGTGGAGAAGGTTAAAGCCGGATTTGGATACAAAATGATTTCCAAAACTTTAAACATCCCAAGGAGCACTGCGCTAGCGATCATATTGAAATGGAAGGAGTATCATACCACTGCAAATCCACCAAGACCGGGCCGTCCCTCTAAACTTTCATCTCAAGGAGAAGACTGATCAGAGATGCAGCCAAGAGGCCCATGATCACTCTGGATGAACTGCAGAGATCTACAGCTGAGGTGGGACAGTCTGTCCATAGGACAACAATCAGTCATACACTGCACAAATCTGGCCTTTATGGAAGAGTGGCAAGAAGAAAGCCATTTCTCAAAGATATCCATAAAAAGTGTAATTTAAAGTTTGCAACAAGCCACCTGGGAGACACACCAAACATGTGGAAGAAGGTGCTCTGGTCAGATGAAACCAAAATCGAACTTTTTGGCAACAATGCCAAATGATATGTTTGGCGTAAAGGCAACACAGCTCATCACCCTGAACACACCATCCCCACTGTCAAACATGGTGGTGGCAGCATCATGGTTTGGGCCTGCTTTTCTTCAGCAGGGACAGGAAAGATGGCTAAAATTCATGGGAAAATGGATGGAGCCAAATACAGGACCATTATTGAAGAAAACCTGTTGGAGTCTGCAAAAGACCTGAGACTGGGACGGAGATTTGTCTTCTACCAAGACAATGATCCCGAACATAAAGCAAAATCTACAATGGAATGGTTCACAAATAAACATATCCAGGTGTTAGAATGGCCAAGTCAAAGTCCAGACCTCAATCCAATCGAGAATCTGTGGAAAGAGCTGGAGCTGTTTGCCAAGGAAGAACGTGCAAGAATTTCAGTCTCTCGATGTACAAAACTGATAGAGACATACCCTAAGCGGCTTGCAGCTGTAAGTGCGGCAAAAGGAGGCGCAACAAAGTATTAAGTTACAGGGGCCGAATAATATTGCACGCCCCACTTTTCAGTTTTTGAATTTCCACAAAAATTTAAAATAACCAATACATTTCGTTCAACTTCACAATTGTGTTCCACTTGTTGTTGATTCTTCACCAAAAATTTACATTTAGTATCTTTGTTTGAAGCACGATATGTGGGAAAAGGTTGAGAAGTACCAGGGGGCCGAATACTTTCGCAAGGCACTGTATGTAACCCTACTTCCATAGAGATGTCCCTGCTCTATAACTAACTACATAACAATATTACAACTATAATATAGAAACACCCGACAACTAGTAATAATGGAGTTACCGTAACCAGCACAACTGTACAATGTATCTGCAGATATCACACTGCTAAAGAACGAAAAATAAGTGCCATACCTATATAAAAGACAAACTGTATGACATCACTTTGTAAACAAACACGACAACCACATAGTAATACCATTACTATATATTAACACAACAACTAATACTACAACCATATAGCAGCATAAGTATATAATACAGCGACTGTAGATCTAAGTGATGATATAACTGTATAACCTGTAGTAATGATTCCTGTGTGTGCAGAGCTGGATAATATACCAGATCTGTATAGTAATAAAACATTCATGTGTAGAAACAATATATCAACTACAAGGATCATACAAAACAGCTGACATTTTGGGGAAATACATTGTATATGATTCTAAACTATTCTGTAATGTATGTACACAGTGACTGCACCAGCAGAATAGTGAGTGCAGCTATGGAGTATAATACAGGATGTAACTCAGGATCAGTAATGTAATGTACACAGTGACTGCATTAGCAGAATAGTGAGTGCAGCTATGGAGTATACATTACTGATCCTGAGTTACATCCTGTATTAATGTACACAGTGACTGCATTAGCAGAATAGTGAGTGCAGCTCTGGGGTATAATACAGGAGGTAACTCAGGATCAGTAATGTAATGTATGTACACAGTGACTGCACCAGCAGAATAGGGAGTGCAGCTCTGGAGTATAATACAGGATGTAACTCAGGATCAGTAATGTAATGTATGTACACAGTGTGTCAGGACTCTGAACATTTTTTACCTTTTGTGCATTACTGCCCTTTTCGAAGATGGCGTCTTTGGTCTCATGTGCACTGTGTCTTCCTGCTATAAAACTTCACCCCAGCCTTCAGTCTGTGCTAGAGTATTCTGCCTTGCATCCAGCTCCTGAACTCTGGTGACTCCCTGGCTATACACCTGCTCCTGTGAACCTGTGTGGTGATCCTGCTACTCTGCTGAGTTCCTGCTGCATACGAAAGTCTCCAGTAATCCTCCTTCATCTGCTGCTCGTGTTTACTTCATCTGCTGCTCGTGTTTACTTCATCTGCATTTGCTGGACATGTAAGCTTCTGCTTCTCTGCAATAACCTGAGACTATTAACCAGGCCTCCCTGGTTGAGCTAAGATATGATTTGAACTGCCTTATGAGCATATCTATCTGTTTGGACTAAGACAAGGATTTATTCGTGTCAAGTTTCCTCAAGAATAACTGTGCTTCATAGACTTTCTGCTTGATTGTATTTCCCTCTGAAGTTTCCTATAGACTGCTAAGCTGCGTTTATTATTTGCACCAAGTGTTGTGGACTTGAGTTTCTCTCTGCACCTGTTTGAATCACCGTGTGATAATCTAGACTTTACCACTTATAAAACTGTGTCCTGTAGTTGTCTTGTTCCACGCAAAGAGTCTCCTGAGTTATCCCCTATAATTATTACACAGTGACTGCACCAGCAGAATGGTGAGTGCAGCTCTGGAGTATAATACAGGATGTAACTCAGGATAAGTAATGTATGTACACAGTGACTGCACCAGCAGAATAGTGAGTGCAGCTCTGGGGTATGATACAGGATGTAACTCGGGATCAGTAATGTAATGTATGTACACAGTGACTGCACCAGCAGAATAGTGAGTGCAGCTCTGGGGTATGATACAGGAGGTAACTCAGGATCAGTAATGTATGTACACAGTGACTGCACAAGCAGAATAGTGAGTGCAGCTCTGGAGTATAATACAGGAGGTAACTCAGGATCAGTAATGTATGTACACAGTGACTGCACCAGCACAATAGTGAGCACAGCTCTGGGGTATGATATAGGAGGTAACTCAGGATCAGTAATGTATGTACACAGTGACTGCACCAGCAGTATAGTGAGTGCAGCTCTGGAGTATAATACAGGATGTAACTCAGGATCAGTAATGTAATGTATGTACACGGTGACTGCACCAGCAGAATAGTGAGTGCAGCTCATGGGTATAATACAGGAGGTAACTCCGGATCAGTAATGTTATATATGTACAGTAACCTGTATCCAGCGGTAACTAGCAGATCTGATCCAGGAGGGTAAGTCTGGGTGGAAGAGAAGCAATGCGGGGTTTACTGAAGGGATGCCAGCTAAGAAAATGGAATAGTGAGGCAAACAACATAACACATGGTAAGTGACTAGTAAGCTTACCGAATACTCAGTGTAAGGCCGGCGTCACACTGGCGAGTTTTACGGACGTAAGAGCGCAGAAACTACGTCCGTAAAACTCGCATTACATACGGCACAATTATTCTCAATGGGGCTGCTCCTATTAGCCGTATATTACGGTTCAGTATTATACGGCTTTCTACGGCCGTACAAAATCGCAGCATGCTGCGTTTGTCAGCGTACTGCGCAAAAAAATCGCCAATGAAAGTCTATGGGGGCGAGAAAAATACGGATTCCACACGGACCAGCAGTGTGACTTGCGAGAAATACGCAGCGGTGTTAGTGAAAAGTCGGTAATTCAATTGCCGGCTTTTCATTTCTCCTGCACAAACCCGACAGGATATGAGACATGGTTTACATATAGTAAACCATCTCATATCCCCTTTTTTTTTGCATATTCCACACTACTAATGTTAGTAGTGTGTATGTGCAAAATTTCAGCGCTGTAGCTGCTGAAATAAAGGGTTAAATGGCGGAAAAAATTGGCGTGGGCTCCCGCGCAATTTTCTCCGCCAGAATGGTAAAGCCAGTGACTGAGGGCAGATATTAATAGCCAGGAGAGGGTCCATGGTTATTGGCCCCCCCGTGGCTACAAACATCTGCCCCCAGCCACCCCAGAAAAGGCACATCTGGAAGATGCGCCTATTCTGGCACTTGGCCACTCTCTTCCCACTCCCTGTAGCGGTGGGATATGGGGTAATGAAGGGTTAATGCCACCTTGCTATTGGAAGGTGACATTAAGCCAGATTAATAATGGAGAGGCGTCAATTATGACACCTATCCATTATTAATCCAATTGTTGGAAAGGGTTAAAAAACACACACACACATGATTTAAAAGGATTTTAATGAAATAAACACAGCGGTTGTTGTAATAATTTATTGTTCTCTCAAATCCATTTGCAGTCCCTCGCTTGGCAACATAATAAACGCACAAGATACATACCTTCTGATGTACTGTCAGGTCCAACGATGTAATCCATCTGAAGGGGTTAACTAATATTACAAGCAGGAGCCCTGCTAAATGCAGCTGTGCTCCGTGCTTGTAATTCCCCTGCGAATGAATGAAATGTAGGTCATTGACTCATGAACTGCAGCCTGGGAACTTTTTCCCACGCTCCAGGTCATATGAGGACATCCACCAGGGGGCGCATCACCGCGACTGAAGGAAATGTAGGTCAATGACCTACATTTCATTGATTCGCAGGGGAATTACAAGCACGGAGCACAGCTGCATTTAGCAGGGCTCCTGCTTGTAATATTAGTTAACCCCTTCAGATGGATTACATCGTTGGACCTGACAGTACATCAGAAGGTATGTATCTTGTGCGTTTATTATGTTGCCAAGCGAGGGACTGCAAATGGATTTGAGAGAACAATAAATTATTACAACAACCGCTGTGTTTATTTCATTAAAATCCTTTTAAATCATGTGTGTGTGTGTTTTTTAACCCTTTCCAACAATTGGATTAATAATGGATAGGTGTCATAATTGACGCCTCTCCATTATTAATCTGGCTTAATGTCACCTTCCAATAGCAAGGTGGCATTAACCCTTCATTACCCCATATCCCACCGCTACAGGGAGTGGGAAGAGAGTGGCCAAGTGCCAGAATAGGCGCATCTTCCAGATGTGCCTTTTCTGGGGTGGCTGGGGGCAGATGTTTGTAGCCACGGGGGGGCCAATAACCATGGACCCTCTCCTGGCTATTAATATCTGCCCTCAGTCACTGGCTTTACCATTCTGGCGGAGAAAATTGCGCGGGAGCCCACGCCAATTTTTTCCGCCATTTAACCCTTTATTTCAGCAGCTACAGCGCTGAAATTTTGCACATACACACTACTAACATTAGTAGTGTGGAATATGCAAAAAAAAAGGGGATATGAGATGGTTTACTATATGTAAACCATGTCTCATATCCTGTCGGGTTTGTGCAGGAGAAATGAAAAGCCGGCAATTGAATTACCGGCTGTTCACAGATATCGCGCTGAATGAAATCTAAATACAGAATATATATATATGTGTCTCAATGACATATATATATATATATATATATATATATATATATATATATATATATATATATATATATATATATATATATATACTGTATATATGTTTTAATGAACATTTGAGCACATAAATCCATTAGATGTCGGTTTTGCAAGCCTGCGAGAAAATATCGCAGTACGGATGCCATACGGATTACATACGGAGGATGCCATGCGCAAAATACGCTGACACACCCTGCCTACGGATCACTATTTTGGGAACATTTCACCGTATTTCGGCCGTATTACGGCCGTAAAATACGGACCGTATTGTCTTACGCCGAGTGTGACGCCGGCCTAAGGCTGCAGTAGCATCGTACACAGTGAAGAAGCAGTGACCCACAAATTCAAACACAAAAGTCTCTTTTAATGTGTTTCTTCACAGCATTAAAGTCCAATTCACATAAATGTATATAACTTCAGTGGAGTGACCAGTTTACACCGGTTCAAAGCAATACATATCACATGGCTTTAGATTTGCGGTCCCTAAACAGGCCAGACTTCCCTTGTCCAGTTTCCCTGGGCGAACGCACGCCATCTCACAGTCTCTATACATCTCCATTCACACAGCCTCATATGTTGCAGACACTACACACGCCAGCCCTCCTCTGACTAGTTCTCGTGGGTGTCCTGTATCGCTGTATCACAGTCTCTTTACAGACTCTTTACTCACACAGTCAAACACAGTTCAGGATATCCTCCGGATAGCAGCCGGGCACCATATCCACCTGTTTGCAATCGTTGCACATGCTAGTCCTCTTTCGGGTACAGGACATCCACCTCCGGGCACAGGACTGTCCACATCCGAGACCAGTACCATGGACGACTTGCATCTCTGTGTACACTGCGGGTGCCAGGCTATTCAGCTGCCCTGGGTGCTGGCTCTGCTGGCCTGTGCCTCCATGCACTCTGCAGACCAGCACACAACAGACTGACACTGACGTGCACCTCGCACACCTGACCAACCCATACCCCTTACTGCAGGGTTTTTAAACACACACAAACCTGTGGCCTTCAGCCACATGGAAAACCCGGACCGGAAATCCGTGACTCTCATGCACAACTATGGACTTCATCCGTCTGCATGCACATTCTGGGGAGAACAAACAGCGCCCCCTACCTGTATCAGAGGCCACAGCCTCACATCAGACACAAGAGATGCTTGCTTCTGCCTACCAAGGTCAAGGGAGATGTCACAGGAGTTTGCCGGGCAACTAGAGAACCTGGCATGGCTACAGCAGAGGGTGGCCCTATAGGTGAATGGAGCCAGGGTGGATAAAAATCAATGTTTTTTTAAAAAAATCAAAAAAATCGGATTTTTTTGATTTAAATCGGATTTTTTTGATTTAAATCGGATTTTTTTCAATAAACTGCTTTTTGAGGAAAATATTTTACCATCCAAAGGTTCTTCCATCATGAGATAAAGCTGAGTTGTTTAACTCTGTAGAATAAAGGCTGTATATGTGTAACATTCACAATGCCATGCTCTTCCAGAGGTTTCTGTAGGATGCTGACTATCCAACAAGTTTGGGCATGTCAACTGAATGGAAAAAGAAGCTAAACCAAAAGAAAGTGAAACCAAGCTAGAAGTGTGGAATTAAAGGGGCAGTATGAACAAAATGTGGAGGCTATTAATAGTTTATACAATTAAGACATGCTGCTTTTAAACACCTACCTATTGCCATATAGTAAAACAAAAAAGATTTTTACTTACTTTGGGGTCCCCCCCTCACCCTGGCGTTAGATCGTTGCCCCTAGTTTCGTCCGTGTAACTATGGGCGCACATGCGCACTGCTCTCACTTCTCATTTTAATCGTGATTTATATTAAAAAAAACCTTTTGATTTAAATCAGTGATTTAAATCATGATTAAAATCATGATTTAAATCGATCCGATTTAAATAGAAAAAAATCTTTTGATTTAAATCGTGATTTAAATCATGATTTAAATCGGCGTGATTTAAATCAATCCACCCTGAATGGAGCAAGTGTCTGCCACTGGAGCCCAGTGAGTAACGCTGGGGGCAGATGAGCGATGAGCTCCAGACGAGATATGGAGCACGATCCTCTAGGTTGTGTGGAGCTGTATCTACAGTGTAGGTGCACTCGATGTCGTCATGTCCTCCTCTGCTGGACTCCAGTATTTGGTGGCGTGAGGAAGCGTCGTTACCCGCGGAGTCTTATATTCAGGGCTACGTATTGAGCAGGTTATTCTGCATAGTTCCCGGCCTCTCTTGTTTAATGTGCTCCATCTTATCTCCCGTCCTGCTGGAAGAGGAGTCTATTATGTTCAGTGTTTCTTACGTGTTGCTGCGGTTTTTATACTCGTCAGTCTTCTTTGGGGTACAATGACTCCTGCCCGTTAATTACACATAAGTGTCTTCATTTAGTTAAATATTAAATCTCGTTATATAATAGGAGGACGTTTTACCATCGCTCATTATTATCTTGACTTTACTCATTCATTTATGAACAAGCACCAGCGGGTTAACAAGCTGCCAATTACAAATTAACTAGTCTGCCGGTTGATGATTAACCCTGTACAAGACAATATTCTTGTGGGTTACAATTAGTACCTGCTGTTAACTTAGAATCAGTCCCAGCGCTGGTGTGCGGCCCAGTTTATTGTAGCGGGATGGCCGGTGCAGGTAGGAATAAAACCTTCCATTATTCAATGACTCATCCACCACTCATTAATTGTCGCAGGATGCGGCGGGACATCTACACCTGCTCCGTAGGCTCTGCTTGTTCACTAATTTCCAGCTTGTAGCTTGTGCCATTCTGCGTTATTCCCCCAGGAAGTGAAATGCAGTAGGAGGCTAGATGATGGACAATGGGGGTCATCAGTGGAGAGGGAGGTCTTCATTGTAGTACTAACTACTGACAGTCTGGGGGAGCAAGCTGGGTTTGTTTGGTCAGCCGCACCTATATTATTATTATTTATTATTATAGCGCCGTTTATTCCATGGCACTTTACCGATATGGAGATTGGCACCAATAAGTTAATGGAGGTTGCATTTTCTTGGTGCCTCTCTGGCTTGGATGACCTGGTTGAGGTTTGGACCTTCAGAGGTAGAATGCTGCAGATCCCATGTAAGCCAGGAGGCTTGTTCTGTGAGCTGTTCCCAATTGTTCATTGCTGTCAGCAATGAACAGGACTGGAACAATGTTGTTATATGCCATCAGCTAGGAGCAGGAGTAGAGGAACTCTTCTATAGACTGTGAGCAGGACTGGAACAACGCTGTTATAGGCCATCAGCTATGAGCAGGACTGGAACAACGCTTGGAACAACGCTGTTACAGGCCATCAGCAAGTGAACAGGACTGGAACGACGCTGCTATATGCCGTCAACTATGAGCATGACTGGAACAATGCTGTTATAGGCCATCAGCAGTGAACAGGACTGGAACGACGCTGTTATATGCCGTCAGCTATGAGCAGGACTGGAACGACGCTGTCGTATGCCGTCAACTATGAGCAGGACTGGAGCGACGCTGTTATGTGCCGTCAGCTATGGCCAGGACTGGAGCGACGCTGTTATGTGCCGTCAGCTATGAGTAGGACTGGAGTAACGCTGTTATTTTCCATCGGCAATGAACAGGACTGGAACTACGCTGTCCACTGTGAGCAGCACTATAGCTACCCTGTTATATTACTTCAGCTATGAGCAGGACTGGAACAACGCTGTTATATGCCGTCAGCTATGAGTAGGACTGGAACAACGCTGTTATATGCCGTCAGCTATGAGTAGGACTGGAACGACGCTATTATATGCCGTCCGCTATGAGCAGGACTGGAGCGACACTGTTATATGCCGTCAGCTATGAGCAGGACTGGAGCGACGCTGTTATATGCCGTCAGCTATGAGTAGGACTGGAGTAACGCTGTTATATGCCGTCAGCTATGAGCAGGACTGGAACGACGCTGTCGTATGCCGTCAACTATGAGCAGGACTGGAGCGACGCTGTTATGTGCCGTCAGCTATGGCCAGGACTGGAGCGACGCTGTTATGTGCCGTCAGCTATGAGTAGGACTGGAGTAACGCTGTTATTTTCCATCGGCAATGAACAGGACTGGAACTACGCTGTCCACTGTGAGCAGCACTATAGCTACCCTGTTATATTACTTCAGCTATGAGCAGGACTGGAACAACGCTGTTATATGCCGTCAGCTATGAGTAGGACTGGAACAACGCTGTTATATGCCGTCAGCTATGAGTAGGACTGGAACGACGCTATTATATGCCGTCCGCTATGAGCAGGACTGGAGCGACACTGTTATATGCCGTCAGCTATGAGCAGGACTGGAGCGACGCTGTTATATGCCGTCAGCTATGAGTAGGACTGGAGTAACGCTGTTATATGCCGTCAGCTATGAGCAGGACTGGAACGACGCTGTCGTATGCCGTCAACTATGAGCAGGACTGGAGCGACGCTGTTATGTGCCGTCAGCTATGGCCAGGACTGGAGCGACGCTGTTTGTGCCGTCAGCTATGAGTAGGACTGGAGTAACGCTGTTATATGCCGTCGGCAATGAACAGGACTGGAACGACGCTGTCCACTGTGAGCAGCACTAGAGCTACCCTGTTATAGGCCTTCAGCTATGAGCAGGACTAGAACGACGCCGTTATACACCATTATACCCATGTGCCTGCATACAGCCGTATACTCGTGTGACTATATACAGCCCTATACCCGGGTGACTATATACAGCCCTATACCCGGGTGACTATATACAGCCCTATACCGGGTGACTATATACAGCCGTATACCTTTGTGACTATATACAGCCGTATACCCGTGTGCATGTTTCTGTGCAGATATACTTAAATATTCCAATATCACTTTGACGGTCTGTCCTTATGACACTGGAAAACGTACAGCGACCGAACCCACAAATGCCAGATGCAGACTGGCTGTGGGAATTTCACCCCTCTGATTCTCAGCATCATCCGCACCGTGAGCCTGCGTCTGCACCGTGAGCCTGCGTCTGCACCGTGAGCCTGCGTATGCACCGTGAGCCTGCGTATGCACCGTGAGCCTGCGTATGCACCGTGAGCCTGCGTATGCACCGTGAGCGGGCGTCCGCACCGGCATCTTGGCCACAGTGATGGTACTGGTGACCTGCAGGACTTCATGCCCAGAGAAGTGGAGGACTCCTGGATTTGTCCAGTGTCGGCTGCAGGAGGCTGGAGTCAGGGAGACGTCTTGCCCTCCAATCATTCTGTGAAGCTGCTGCTCACTATTCCTACCGCAGCTTGATTACTGCTAATGCTGACGGTTCTGCCAGATATGACCATTAAGGAAAAGCCCTGGTGTGTGCTCCGGACAGGCGCTGGCTGTGTTCACACAGGAGGATAATGACAGGCAGGGAAGGTGCAGCCCCAGGGCCCGTGCTGCGGTTCTGGAAGCTCCGCTCGGCTCTGCAGACTCGGCTGTGTTTGCTCTGCATTTCCATTGTAATAATTACATGGCTTGGAATGTGAGAGCGCCAATCACAGGCAGCACGCCGGTCACGTTATCTGATTGCATCGTCAGATGATTGTGTGACGGTGATTACCTGTTTACTGATAGACGAGAGAACAGACCGTCTGCGGCAGAGGAACAATTACACACAATTACAGCTCTCATTAGAGACTGTGATTAACCCAACATGCCGGCACCCAGGAGAGGCCTGTGCAGCTCTGGAGATGGGTGTGCGGGCGGCTCGGATGGAGAGCAGCCATTGTTGTGGTGCCTATAGGACATTATGACTGTGGGATAACTGTATGCAAACATGGGCCTGCCAGCAGCTCCTGTGTAATCCCCGACCTATGTCATCTCCGGTGTGCTCGATGGAGACAAGTCCGGAGACGCTGCTGACAGTGCAAGGAACATGTGGCCGTGTGGTGGTCTTATGGACAAATGGCTCATGGGACACTTTTAACATCCCCTCTCATTACAGGGTGTAGGCGCATCATATGGGCCGATTCCCTCAGATCAGGAACTGAGTTTCAGACAATCTATTGATAATGATGGAGGATATTATGAGGGGGTCGGATTTACAAAGAGGCTTGATATTGCTCCGATATACAGTGGGTACGGAAAGTATTCAGACCCCTTTACATTTTTCACTTTATTGAATTTACCAAATGGCTGCAATGAAACAAAGTTCTTTTTTTTCATCATTAATGTTCACTCTGCACCACATCTTGGCTGAAAAAGCAGAAATGTAGAAATTTTTGCACATTTATTAAATAAGAAAAACTGAAATATCCCATGGTCATAAGTCTTCAGACCCTTTAATATCACATGGCCATAAGTCTTCAGACCCTTTGCTCAGTATTGAGTAGAAGCCCCTTTTGAGCTAGTACAGCCATGAGTCTTCTTGGGAATGAGGCAACAAGTTTCTCACACCTGGATTTGGGGATCCTCGGCCATTCTTCCTTACAGATCCTCTCCAGTTCCGTCAGGTTGGATGGTGAACGTTGGTGGACAGCCATATTCAGATCCCTCCAGAGATGCTCCATTGGGTTTAGGTCAGGGCTCTGGCTGGGCCGGTCAAGAATAGTCAGAGTTGTTCTGAAGCCGCTCCTTTGTTATTTTAGCTGTGTGCTTAGGGTCATTGTCTTGTTGGAAGGTGAACCTTCGGCCAAGTCTGAGGTCCAGAGCACTCTGGAAGAGGTTTTCATCCAGGATATCTCTGTACTTGGCCGCATTCATGTTTCCTTCAATGACAACCAGTCGTCCTGTCCCTGCAGCTGAAGAACACCCCCATAGCATGATGCTGCTTCCACCATGTTTCACTGTTGGGATTGTATTGGGCAGGTGATGAGCAGTGCCTTGTTTTCCCCACACATACCTCTTAGAATTATCACGATAAAGGTCTATCTTCATCTCATCAGACCATAGAATCTGATTTCTCATAGTCTGGGAGTCCTTCATGTGTTTTTTTTAGTAAACTCTATGCGGCTTTCATATGTCTTGTACTGAGGAGAGGCTTCCGTCGGGCCACTCTGCCATAAAGGCCCGACTGGTGGAGGTCTGCAGCGATAGTTGACTTTGTGGAACTTTCTCCGATTTCCCTACTGCAACTCTGGAGCTCAGCCACAGTGATCTTGGGGTTCTTCTTTACCTCTCTCACCAAGGTTCTTCTCCCACGATTGCTCAGTTTGGCTGGACGGCCGGGTCTAGGAAGACTTCTGGTGGTCCCAAACTTCTTCCATTTAAGGAATATGGAGGCCACTTTGCTCTTAGGAACCCTGAGTACTGCAGACATTCTGTTGTAACCTTGACCGGGTCTGTGCCTTGCCACAATTCTGTCTCTGAGCTCCAGTTCCTTTGACCTCATGATTCTCATTCGGCCTGACATGCACTGTGAGTTGTGAGGTCTTATATAGACAGGTGTGTGCCTTTCCATATCAAGTCTTATCAGATTAAACACAGCTGGCCTCCAATGAAGGAGCAGAACCATCTCAAGGAGGAGCACAAGGAACTGGACAGCATGCGACTTACATATGAGTGTCTGAGCAAAGGGTCTGAAGACTTATGATCATGTGATAGTTCAGTTTTTCTTTATTAAATTTTCAAAAATTTCTACATTTCTGATTTTTTCAGTCAAGATAGGGTGCAGAGTGTACATTAATGAGAAAAAATGAACTTCTTTGAATTTACCAAATGGCTGCAATGAAACAAAGAGTGAAACATTTAAAGGGGTCTGAATACTTTCCATACCCACTGTACAAATATCTATGTTACTCAGGAACATACATGAAGTTGCTGTAATCCAGTGGAGAATATATCCCATGTCAGAGATAATGGTGTATCAGGGAGCATCCATAGGATAAGTATCAGTTCGGTCTATTGGAGGTAATGATGTGCACAGCGTTTTCCCATGGTACCTTCCGGAGATGAACGTGACATGTATTCCTCTTCCCTGAATGAATGCTTGAAGTAATTATGGGGTGCGCTGAGTGGAATTAGGCAGTGTCTTCACCAAACAGCACATGTATTAATTTTCCTAACACCACTGCGCTGTACACTGTTATTAAATCACGGGATTTTTCTCCTCATTTACTGTGTATTTGTGGAAGTACAATAAAAGCTTATTCCTGAATTCTTCCATTTACAGAAGCGGAGCAGATGATATAAACCATATATAATTCATATTAATGTGTGCACCTAGCTTAAATAATAGTGTATTTCCAGATACTCACATTTAAAGGGGCCAATGCAGATGACATAGAGCAGCAGTTGACAGTGGGGGCCTGTGTGAGAAGAATGAACTCCATCCAATGATCCTGTATCTCGGCCCTATCTGTGGCCTGAGACCAGCTGAAATCATCTCCAATGTTCCTGTATCTCGGCCCCATGTGTGGCCTGAGACCCGCTGAATTCATCTCCAATGTTCCTGTATCTCGGCCCCATCTGTGGCCTGAGACCTGCTGAAATCATCTCCAATGTTCCTGTATCTCGGCCCCATGTGTGGCCTGAGACCTGCTGAAATCATCTCCAATGTTCCTGTATCTCGGCCCCATCTGTGGCCTGAGACCCGCTAAAATCATGTCCAATGTTCCTGTATCTCGGCCTCATCTGTGGCTGAGACCCGCTGAAATCATCTCCACATTTGTGAGCTGTGATGATTCCAAGTATTGACCATTTCTCATGGGCCGCTCCTGTCATGTAAGGACGCTTGGAGCAGTGTCTTGTGTACTGTCCACTTCCAGCCCATTTACACTGGCTAATAATCAGGAACGTTTTCCGATAATCGTCCAGTCTAAACACGGTGTCAAACACCCAACGACCAAGCAGGACCCTTGTTAGTTGGGTGAAATGATTTTAAGCTTGCATCGTCCTGTGTAGTCAGTTATGTACTGCCTAGAACAATGAAGTTAGTCTACTTTCACACTAGCGTCGGCCCGACGTACCGACGCATACTGTGCAAGCGCCGCACAACGGGGGCAGCGGATGCTGTTTTTCCACGCATCCGCTGCCCCATTGTGAGGTGTTGGGAGGTGGGGGGCGGAGTTCCGGCCGCGCATGCGCGGTCGGAAATGGCGGACCGTCGGCACAAAAAAAGTTACATGTAACGTTTTTTGCTGCCGGCGGTCCGCCACAACACGACGCAACCGTCGCACGACGGTTGCGACGTGTGTAAATACGTCACAATGCGTCGCTAATGTTAGTCTATGGGGAAAAAACGCATCCTGCAGACGACTTTGCAGGATGCGTTTTTTCGCCAAAACGACGCATTGCGACATATGCAAAAAAACGCTAGTGTGAAAGTAGCCTTATGTGCTCATGGCCGTGTGGTCGGCCCATCTAAGCAGACTAATAACCGGCAGCTGACTGGCTTCATGAAACCTATTGGCAGTTGTTGTCTAAATGCGACGTTATTCTCCTATATTTACTCTGAGTCCTGACATGAGGGTCAGTAGCAGGAATGATGCAGCATAGCATCCAATATGTCTTCCCACCTGTAAACAGGTTTCTTACCTCCAGCCTCTGTGCAGATCCGACCCCTTAATATTTGTAATTATTATTTATTTATAAGGCACCATTAATTTCATGGTGCTGTACTTAAGGGGTTACATGCAAAATACAGATATCACTTGCAATAAACTAACAATGACAGACTGGTACAGAGGGGAGAGGACCCGGCCCTTGGGGCTTACATTCTACCGGATGATGGGGAAGAGACAGTAGATTGGGGGTTGAAATGGCTCCAGTTGGGGAGGCAGCGGGGTCAGTGCAGGCTGTAGGCTTTCCTAAAGAGATGGGTTTTCAGGTTCCATCTTAAGGATCGAATGTGCTGGATGATCGGATGTGTTGGGGCAAAGAATTCCAGAGGATGGGGGATATTTGGGAGAAGTCTTGGAGGCGGTTGGGTGAGGAGCGAATAAGTGTGGAGGAGAGAAGGAGGTCTTGGGAGGACCGGAGATTACGTGAGGGAAGATATCGGGAGATTAGTTCAGAGATATATGGAGGAGACAGGTTATGGATGGCTTTGTAGGTCAGTATTAGTAGTGTGAATGGAAGCCAGTGAAGAGATTTCCAAAGAGGGGAAGCAGGAGTGTAGCTAGGAGAGAGATGAATTAGTCGGGCAGCAGAGTTAAGGATGGACTGGAGAGGTGCAAGGGTGTTAGCAGGGAGGCCACAGAAAAGGATGTTGCAGTAGTCAAGGCGGGAGATGATGAGGGCATGCACAAGCATTTTAGTAGATTGAGGGTTGAGGAAAGGACAGATTCTGGAGATATTTTTGAGCTGGAGGCGACAGGAGGTGGCAAGAGCTTGGATGTGCGGGTTGAAGGACAGGGCAGAGTCCAGGGTTTCTCCGAGGCAGCGGACCTCCGGTACAGGGGAAAGCATGATGTCGTTAATTGTGATAGATAGATCAGGTAAGGAAGATCTATAAGATGGAGGAAAGATGATGAGTTCTGATTTGTCCACATTGAGTTTGAGGAAGCGAGAGGAGAAGAAGGAGGATATGGCTGATAGACACTCTGGGATTCTGGACAGCAGGGAGGTGACGTCGGGCCAGAGAGGTAGATCTGAGTGTCATCAGCGTACAGATAAAAAGTAAGAAGGTGTCATCGACTGTGCTGCTGATAAGGGCTGAAAAGCCGGATAACATCAACGGACTTTATTAAAAGGTTTACAAAGCGCTGCGGAATATGTTGGCGCTATATAAATAAAAATTATTATTATTATTATTATTATTATTACAGGTCAACGCGTTTCAAGGTCACACCTGACCCCTTCATCAGGACAAAAACCCTAGGGGTCGGGTTATGTTATCCTGCTTTTCAGCCCTTATCAGCAGCGCAGTCGATGACACCTCCTTACTTTTTAGTCATCCTGGGCACATTGTGACCGGTGTCCTGCTGAAATAGCTGTTTATCTCATGGTGCTATTTGCAGCTACATCAGGTGAGTGGTCTCACATTACTTATTCTACCGTTACCATCGGATAAGACCCTATTGCCCTTTTTTGTCTCTTAGCACTTTCCCTTCCATCAGCGTACAGATGGTACTGGAAGCCATGGGACTTTGAGTTGTCCCAGGCAGAGTGTATAGATTGAGAAGAGTAGGAGTTCTAGGACAGAGCCTTGGGGGACCCCAACAGAGAGAGGGTGGAATGAGGAGGTAGTGTGGGAGACGCTGAATGTGCGGTTGGAAAGGTACGAGGAGATCCAGGACAGTGCGAGGTCTTTGATGCCAAAGGAGGAGAGGATCTGTAGTAGGAGGCAGTGGTCAACTGTGTGGAAGGCAGAGGACAGGTCTAGAAGGAGGAGGACAGAGAACTGTCCATCAGCTGTGGCTGTAAGTCGTTCATAATTTGAGTCAGGGCTGTCTCTGTGGAGTGATGGGCTCCGAACAGATTGTAGGTTCTCGCCGATGTCGTCCTGTCACCACACATGGTCGGCACGTTGTCTGAAACTCAGTATTGTTTAAATTATAATGTGACTTTCTATGAAGATTCCTTCCGTTTGCAGAATGTCCTCTGTGCGGTGTCTGTGTAGTATTCCTTAAGTCTGTCCTCATTGTTCAGGGGTGTGTAACCGGCTGAGATGCGTCATACGCTCCTCATAGTCAAGCTTCAGCTGGAGTAAGAAGACTCATGGAATTATTACTGGCACTTGGTCGATGCTTGTCCCTGATCTGCAAATTATGAAGAAATGGAAACTTTATTTTCAAAACTTCTGTATTCACCAGTCCAGAGTCCCTGATGTGTTCGATGGAGACGAGCCCAGAGACGCTGCCGGCAGCTCCTGTGTAATCACCGACCAGTGACGTACCCGATGTGTTCGATAGACACTAGTCTGGAGACGCTGCCGGCACCTCCTGTGTAATCACTGACCAATGACATCCCCGACGTGCTTGATCGAGACTAGTCTGGAGACGCTGCCGGCAGCTCCTGTGTAATCACCGGCCAGTGACGTCCCCGACGTGCTCGATAGACACTAGTCCGCTTTAGCCACGGACGCAGGTGTAGGCCAGGCCGGCGGCTCACAGTAGTATGAGGAAAATGCGCCCTGGGGTGTCTTGCTGGCCGTCATGTTATGTTTCGGCTCCTGTGTAGAATACACTTTTTTTTTTTTTTTTTACATAAATCGGCCGGGAATCCTCTGCCGATTTCTCATGCAGGACACATGATAGAATACAGCGAGCCTGGGAATGGTGGCGCCTGTGATCACTTAGTTCACGGCCCGTGTTCCCTGATATCTCGGATGCACATCTTATGTTTTAGACACACTAGATTAATATTCAATGTATTTTCTCCGTGGGCACCCAGGATTGAGAGATCAAAGCGGAGCATTAAGTCTATATTTATATTGTGTGTGTTTGTTATTGCTGTACTATGTGATGTCTTCAAAGCCCTCGCTCATCTCTCAGATGGAAAAACAAGAAAGAGGCAAGTGATGGCATCATGACATGAGAGCCCCTCACCCACCCTGCCATCTCCTGGCACCAGCGCCTTAACACTTGGCAAATACAATAAGAAAGCAACGGGAAAGATGCAAATATGCAGCTCCTGTATGCCAATGTTTGTGAAGTTCATGGAAACCATGAAAAATAATGACAGCAGGAGATCCTATTCACAAAGCCTGAAGTAGAACTTCAAAACCGCCTCCACGGCCCACCACACCCATCCCAGGGGGCAGACGGCTTCTGCTGCCTCCTCGCCTGCGCTGCCTCCTCGCTGCGCTGCCTCCTCACCTGCGCTGCCTCCTCACCTGCGCTGCCTTCTCGCCTGCGCTGCCTTCTCGCCTGCGCTGCCTTCTCGCCTGCGCTGCCTTCTCGCCTGCGCTGCCTCCTCGCCTGCGCTGCCTCCTTGCTGTTCTGCTTCCTTGCTGTTCTGCCTCCTCACCTGCGCTGCCTCCTCCCTGTGCTGCCTCCTCACCTGCGCTGCCTCCTCGCTGCGCTGCCTCCTCGCCTGCGCTGCCTCCTCGCCTGCGCTGCCCTCTCGCCTGCGCTGCCCTGGATTTCTACACTTCATCTACTTTATACCTTCATAATTTCTCTTTCTAGGAAATAAAAACTCTATAATTAAACCGTTATCCTCCTGCCAGTGTTTGCAGGTTATTAGTGAGGCACAGCTTCCTGCGCTGCAGGTTTGGGGCTGTGTCCTTCATCAGGAGTGTTTAGGTGTTTTACCTATGAGGCGCTCAGATTCTGGTCAGGATGCCCATGGCCGGTGTGTGGAGCGTGGTGAATAATGAAAGAACCAATAACTTACGCCTAATGTATGAAGAATGTGCAACTACGTTAAGATGTGAGGCACGGAGCGTGGTGTGTGGAGCGTGGCGCAGAGCATGGTGCGGAGCGTGGTGGGCGGAGCGTGGTGTGCGGAGCATGGTGTGCGCGGAGAGTGGCCGGGGAATCCTCCGCTCTGCCACTTTCCTCCTTTGGCTCCGCTTCTTCCGCAGATTCCAGCTCTGGCTCCCGCAGTGAAGCGTCTACAGCTTGGTTGTCCGTCTTCTCCGTGGCTCTGTGGGTGGTGTTGTGCTGGGTGACATCATGGAGCACCAGGTTGTCAGATGTCATGACACTGTGGCTCCTCGGTGCGGAGCACCTCCACAGCCTGCAGCATCTCCTCAGTTGTCGCAGCCCCTGCTGGGTGACAATGGCTATTTACAACGTAATGAAGTGTTTACCAGGAGCAACAAAGCCGCCATGAGGACAATGTTGTGTGCAGGAATCTTCCTATGGCGGGCGCGTCATCCCCTCGTTATCCCCTCCAGTATGTGAGGGCCGCGCTTCTGATTTACTGGGAAATTGTACTTTAGGTCCCCACAATGTTCAGCCCTGAATATCTGCAATGAGCGACCGTAGAGTCCTGAGCTGAAGTGATTGCCGGCTCCTTATTATCAGCTGTAGTGTACGGGAGCACGAGCGGTACAGAGAGGGCTCCGGGAGGCGGGGGTCTTCATATGTAAGCAGCTCTACAGCCCACACCCTGACCCTCTTGGCCTGCTGTGGATCTGGTCTCCAGTGAGTGACAGAACATTGATCTGGATCTGGACTCATCATGGAGGGGCTCTGTCAGCACTGAATGACTGCTCAAACCAAGCACAGGCGCTTCGTACAGTGCACAGGCGCATCGTACAGTGCACAGGCGCTTCGTACAGTGCACAGGCGCATCGTACAGTGCACCCTCCCATCCGCTTGTTTTCCATCTGTCTTCACCCTTCTGTGGCTCTATGAAGGCAGAGCTGTCAATCAATGAGGAGGAGGGGGGAACACAAGCAGGTGGGAAGGTGCCCTATAAATGACTGGCCGCACTGATCGCCTGCACCGCCATCCTGTGCTGACAGAGCCCTACATATGGATATTGCAATTATTGCCTGATGTGATGCAGCGAGATAGCACTGCCGGGAGGAGGATAGGAGCAGGATGAAGCAGCAGAATAGTGACTGCAGCTCTGGATGTGACTGGAGCATAGGTCTTGATGAAACAGCAGACTAGTGACTGCAGCTCTGGGTGTGACTGGAGCATAGGTCTTTATTTGCAGCTCTGGATGTGACTCCAGTCCTGCACAAGGTTTCTTTGCTGCGCTGTGTGCTATGTCTGCAGAGATGACGGCTTCGGCACCTTGTGAGCGTTGTCTGTGAATGACACATCTGCTGCTGCTTTCTTTTCTTTGGAGACTCATGTACAGATGCAGAAGGTTTTTTCTTTGCCCCAATATTAGCTTGGCCTTCACCTGTATTTACCTTGCTTCTGTGCAGGAATTGTCCCCGGTAGCTGTGGCCACTCGTGCCCTTGCTGCATTCTGGGGTTTAGCTACCATACAGATCGCCACCAACGAGCCCCAGCTCTTCTTCTTGTCACATCATTTGGACATGTTGTCTGGAAGCCACTTTCTCCATTTAGGCTTCTGTGTATTTCCATCAGTTCTGTTCACAGTGGGGTTATATTGTTGCGGCTCTGCACTCTCTGCACTGGACATTCACCAATAAGCCGTATCATTGATCGTTTTGTGACTAGAGCAGCCGTCAATTCTAGAAATTGATTTGCTGAAAGAAGGTTACTTCCAGGATTCCTCAGGGTTAAGTCCTAAATCTTATCTGTCTACCACCTACCCGTCCTCTCCACAGTGCTGCACTGCCCTACATCTCATCTGTCTACCACCTACCCGTCCTCTCCACAGTGCTGCACTGCCCTACATCTCATCTGTCTACCACCTACCCATCCTCTCCACAGTGCTGCAGCACCCTACATCTTTATCTACCACCTACCCGTCCTCTCCACAGTGCTGCACCGCCCTACATCTCATCTGTCTACCACCTACCCGTCCTCTCCACAGTGCTGCACTGCCCTACATCTCATCTGTCTACCACCTACCCGTCCTCTCCACAGTGCTGCACTGCCCTACATCTCATCTGTCTACCACCTACCTGTCCTCTCCACAGTGCTGCAGCACCCTACATCTTTATCTACCACCTACCCGTCCTCTCCACAGTGCTGCACCGCCCTACATCTCATCTGTCTACCACCTACCCGTCCTCTTCACAGTGCTGCACTGCCCTACATCTCATCTGTCTACCACCTACCCGTCCTCTCCACAGTGCTGCACTGCCCTACATCTCATCTGTCTACCACCTACCCGTCCTCTCCACAGTGCTGCAGCACCCTACATCTTTATCTACCACCTACCCGTCCTCTCCACAGTGCTGCACCGCCCTACATCTCATCTGTCTACCACCTACCCGTCCTCTCCACAGTGCTGCACTGCCCTACATCTCATCTGTCTACCACCTACCCGTCCTCTCCACAGTGCTGCACCGCCCTACATCTCATCTGTCTACCACCTACCCGTCCTCTCCACAGTGCTGCACCACCCTACATCTCATGTACCACCTACCCGTCCTCTCCACAGTGCTGCACCACCCTACATCTCATCTGTCTACCACCTACCCGTCCTCTCAACAGTGCTAGTGCTGCACTGCCCTACATCTCATCTGTCTACCACCTACCCGTCCTCTCCACAGAGCTGCACCGCCCTACATCTCATCTGTCTACCACCTACCTGTCCTCTCAACACAGCTGGAGCTCCCTACATATCATCTGTCTACCACCTACCCCTACTCTCCACAGTGCTGCACTGCCCTATGTCTCATCTGTCTACCACCTACCCGTCCTCTCCACAGTGCTGCACCACCCTACATCTCATCTGTCTACCACCTGCCCGACCTCTCCACAGTGCTGCACTGCCCTACATCTCATCTGTCTACCACCTACCCGTCCTCTCCACATTGCTGCACTGCCCTATATCTCATCTCTGTCTACCACCCTACCCGTGCCATCTTGTGGCAGGCTAATCTTCTGCTATTAACATCCTCTATAATACAAATACCACAATCCTTTCTCCAAGATTTCTCTAGCGCCTCATCAGATTTTTGGAATGCTCTAGGCCCAAAATTTGACTAATTCCCAGTATTCCCAATTTCAAGTGCTCTGTAAAAACACATTTCTTTAGACCTGGCGGTCACTACTCTTCTGTAATCTTTCCTAACTATTCCTCAGACTCTGTCCCTTCCATTACCTGTTTCCTCTCCCTCCATGCACTCAGTAGCACTTTGTAGCTGTACTTGTATAGATGGTGGTTGGTGTCGGGGTCATGCTGCGTTCTATGAATGCCCCTATTTATTTTATGATGGCCGGACCGTACAATACAAGCACTTTGGTACCTCGTGTGTCCCCCTAGGTCCTCATACATTGTAGCTTGTGATCAGGGCCATCACTCCTCTTGGTAATTATTGTGTTACTCTGTAATGTCGTTGTTGTCCGCACATGTCCCCTCCGAATTGTAAAGTGCTGCCGAATAGGTCAGCGCTATAGTAATAAAGGTAATTATTGTTATTCTCGGCTTTTAAGGGTATTTGCAGGTCTTGTAGGTGGTGTTTCCAGTATGCAGTGGTTAGCACTTTCCAAAGTTGTCGAAGAAAAGATAACTAGTGGATGGTTGGCAGAGGATTAGTGATCGAGACGGGAGCGGAAGCTGCACCCTCCTCCGATCACACAATAATAAGCTGATGGTTCCCAAAAATGCTCTGCTGGGCTATGAGAGAAAGGTGTCAGCACACAGGTCCCTGTATCTGCAGGGGTATAACTATGTCACAATGTTAGGCAGGTGGTTTTATTGATATGAGTGATTAGTGTATACAGTACACATACAGCAGTGACATGACCGCTCCCCAGATCTCAGTTATATTATACAGCGGTGACATCACCGCTCCCCAGATATCAGTTATATTATACAGCAGTGACATCACGGCTCCCCAGATAGCAGTTATATTATACAGCAGTGACATCACTGCTCCCCAGATAGCAGTTATATTATACAGCAGTGACATCACCGCTCCCCAGATCTCAGTTATATTATACAGCGGTGACATCACCGCTCCCCAGATCTCAGTTATATTATACAGCAGTGACATCACCGCTCCCCAGATATCAGTTATATTATACAGCGGTGACATCACGGCTCCCCAGATATCAGTTATATTATACAGCAGTGACATCACCGCTCCCCAGATATCAGTTATATTATACAGCAGTGACATCACGGCTCCCCAGATATCAGTTATATTATACAGCAGTGACATCACCACTCCCCAGATAGCAGTTATATTATACAGCGGTGACAGCACCGCTCCCCAGATCTCAGTTATATTATACAGCGGTGACATCACCGCTCCCCAGATCTCAGTTATATTATACAGCGGTGACATCACCGCTCCCCAGATATCAGTTATATTATACAGCAGTGACATCACCGCTCCCCAGATCTGTTATATTATACAGCAGTGACATCACCGCTCCCCAGATCTCAGTTATATTATACAGCGGTGACATCACCGCTCCCCAGATATCAGTTATATTATATAGCAGTGACATCACCGCTCCTCAGATCTCAGTTATATTATACAGCAGTGACATCACTGCTCCCCAGATATCAGTTATATTATACAGCGGTGACATCACCGCTCCCCAGATCTCAGTTATATTATACAGCGGTGACATCACCGCTCCCCAGATATCTGTTATATTATACAGCAGTGACATCACCGCTCCCCAGATCTCAGTTATATTATACAGCGGTGACATCACCGCTCCCCAGATCTCAGTTATATTATACAGCAGTGACATCACCGCTCCCCAGATCTCAGTTATATTATACAGCGGTGACATCACCGCTCCCCAGATATCAGTTATATTATACAGCAGTGACATCACCGCTCCCCAGATCTCAGTTATATTATACAGCAGTGACATCACCGCTCTCCAGATATCAGTTATATTATACAGCAGTGACATCACCGCTCCCCAGATATCAGTTATATTATACAGCAGTGACATCACCGCTCCCCAGATCTCAGTTATATTATACAGCGGTGACATCACGGCTCCCCAGATCTCAGTTATATTATACAGCAGTGACATCACCGCTCCCCAGATATCAGTTATATTATACAGCGGTGACATCACTGCTCCCCAGATCTCAGTTATATTATACAGCAGTGACATCACCGCTCCCCAGATCTCAGTTATATTATACAGCAGTGACATCACCGCTCCCCAGATCTCAGTTATATTATACAGCGGTGACATCACGGCTCCCCAGATATCAGTTATATTATACAGCAGTGACATCACCGCTCCCCAGATCTCAGTTATATTATACAGCGGTGACATGACCGCTCTCCAGATATCAATTATATTATACAGCAGTGACATCACCGCTCCCCAGATCTCAGTTATATTATACAGCGGTGACATCACGGCTCCCCAGATATCAGTTATATTATACAGCAGTGACATCACCGCTCCCCAGATATCAGTTATACAGCAGTGACATCACCGCTCCCCAGATCTCAGTTATATTATACAGCGGTGACATCACCGCTCCCCAGATCTCAGTTATATTATACAGCGGTGACATCACGGCTCCCCAGATATCAGTTATATTATACAGCAGTGACATGACCGCTCCCCAGATCTCAGTTATATTATACAGCGGTGACATCACGGCTCCCCAGATATCAGTTATATTATACAGCAGTGACATCACCGCTCCCCAGATCTCAGTTATATTATACAGCGGTGACATGACCGCTCTCCAGATATCAATTATATTATACAGCAGTGACAGCACCGCTCCCCAGATCTCAGTTATATTATACAGCAGTGACATCACCGCTCCCCAGATCTCAGTTATATTATACAGCAGTGACATCACCGCTCCCCAGATCTCAGTTATATTATACAGCAGTGACATCACCGCTCCTCAGATCTCAGTTATATTATACAGCAGTGACATCACGGCTCCCCAGATATCAGTTATATTATACAGCAGTGACATCACCGCTCCCCAGATATCAGTTATATTATACAGCAGTGACATCACCGCTCCTCAGATCTCAGTTATATTATACAGCAGTGACATCACCGCTCCCCAGATCTGTTATATTATACAGCAGTGACATCACCGCTCCCCAGATATCAGTTATATTATACAGCAGTGACATCACCGCTCCCCAGATCTCAGTTATATTATACAGCGGTGACATCACCGCTCCCCAGATATCAGTTATATTATACAGCAGTGACATCACCGCTCCCCAGATCTCAGTTATATTATACAGCGGTGACATCACCGCTCCCCAGATCTCAGTTATATTATACAGCAGTGACATCACCGCTCCCCAGATATCAGTTATATTATACAGCGGTGACAGCACCGCTCCCCAGATCTCAGTTATATTATACAGCGGTGACATCACGGCTCCCCAGATATCAGTTATATTATACAGCAGTGACATCACCGCTCCCCAGATCTCAGTTATATTATACAGCAGTGACATCACCGCTCCCCAGATATCAGTTATATTATACAGCAGTGACATCACCGCTCCCCAGATCTCAGTTATATTATACAGCAGTGACATCACCGCTCCCCAGATCTCAGTTATATTATACAGCAGTGACATCACCGCTCCCCAGATCTGTTATATTATACAGCGGGGACATCACTGCTCCCCAGATATCAGTTATATTATACAGCAGTGACATCACCGCTCCCCAGATCTCAGTTATATTATACAGCAGTGACATCACCGCTCCCCAGATCTCAGTTATATTATACAGCAGTGACATCACCGCTCCCCAGATCTCAGTTATAGTACTCAGTGATTACAGAGATAATTTTTGGGGCAATTTCCCATTTCTCTGGATACGTCCAGGTGACAGGAGTAGACCGCTCCCGGCTCTTGTTTCTGGTGTCCCCTGTATTTTACCCAGATGGCGTGTGTGGGGTTTGTGTGCGGAGCGGCCGGGGTGGATTGGGCAGATCCTGGGTAAATCTCATCACTTCTGCTGCCTTAATAGCTGATGAGTAATGAGTATGGTTGAGTAATTTGCAGCCGATTGTGCGGGTGGGGCGGCTCGGGCGGGGGGCTTTTCAGTATTGTGGGGTTTGTAGCCGGCTCGGTCTCAGCCGTGTCAGAACTGTCCACCCAGAGGCTAAAAATACCCACATTAGACCCTCCAGTAAAAATAGAACAAGCCCAATGCATAATTATCACTCGTCAGCGCCTCATCCTCAGCAAATCTGCTGTTTTCTGATTAGTTTTTGCTTTTTTTTTTTTAATTTAAACACATTAAGATCTTTCTATTTAACTCCTGAGAGTCCAGAGCCAAGTGTGCTCAGCCAGGCCGGAGTGGTCCCTGTGGGGAGATGCGCTGCACAAGGTTGTGATTACTATTATTACTGTCTGAGAATCTACAAGTTGTCATGTTCTGTTTTATAGTTATCACTTGTATTTTGGATGGGTATTTTATAGTTTTACTTGTTTAATATTGAGGTTTGTGAATGACTTCATTGTCATATTTTGCTATTTTAATCTTCTATTTCTTGCCGTTTGTTCTGCCAGTGCTCTGGATGACGTCTTTGCTGTTCGGGGTTCGGCTGTGAGCACACGCTGCGTTTTTGATGCGCTTTTCCTGCACAGAATTGGCCCCAAATCACTAGGGGCCCCTTATGGCAGCAGAGTGAATGCTGCGCACATGAGCAGAGTTTCTGCTCTCAGGATTCACTGCAGCTTGTCAAATCTCTGTGAATTTTTGCCTGCGTTTTTAACCCTTTGAATGCACAGGAAAAACGCATTAAAAAACGCTGCAGCTTTTCCACTGCATTTTTGCTGTCAAGAGATGCAGAAACCTTGTAGAAATGTGTGAAGCCGATGCTCGACGTGCGCACAAACCCTATAGAAACTGTCTTCACCTGCAGTCCCATCACTGTCGTCGGACTGGAGGCTTTCACCATTGCTGGGATGAGGGCAGACGGGACGTTCATCTTCATGTGTTGCACACGCTCTACATCTGTGTGAAAATGTAAGAAAAAAAAAACCCTATAAAGAAGCACAGTGCGTGTGTGCCTGGGGGTCCAGTCTGTTCCCAGCATCCGTTATTGAGAGGGGCCGGCAGTGTGTGCAGGACACAGAGACCCTCATGTTGTGGTTGAGCGGCTGCACTTTGCCCCCCATCTTCCATCCCTTCCCCTTAGAACAGCACAGGGGCTCAGGACAGAACTTTGTGTTTCTGTCATTCAGTCATTACTGGTCACAGCCGTGAGAGATGGGCTGAGCGCGGACCCCTGAGTGATAAGTCGCCCGCTGTGAGAACATGCGCCGGGGGCTTCTGTATTGTTACCATGTGGTCTGGAGGCCGCTCATTCATTATTATGGCTGCTGTAACCGATCAGACCCAAGCAGCACAAGTCGTGTGTAAGGCTATGTTCACACGCTGCGTTTTTGCGGCAAATTTTGTTTTCTCAAAGCAAATTCTAATCTGCGTTTTACAGAACCCGCAAAAGGAATCTCCAGCACACGCATTGGGTTTTTTCCTTACTGAATTGGAAAATGTATGCTTTTTTTCGCAAACTACAATGTCACTTTTTTCAGCGTTTTTTTTCACACATAGAAAACAATAAGTAAGTGAAAAATGCAGCAAAAAATTCAAATATCAGGTTTTGGTGTAAAGAAGTTACCTAATATATTTAGGGGGCACTAAATTTTATCAGCATGCTGCAAAAATGCCACGTGTGCACTTAGCCTAATGGCGGCTTGTCATAGTCCTGGGTCACCGTGCACCAGGAAGACACAATGACAGTTCCCAGCTGCAGCCGCTGCGGCCTCAGTTATAGTCTAAGGCAATGTTCACATGTGCATGCTTGTTTTCTGCTTAAAAAATACAGGCTGTGACCAAAAAGTAGCAGAAATTACTCACATTTTGGAGGATATTTTTGTTTTTAGTTATTTTTATGCTTTTTTTTTGGGATTTAACGAGGTCGATGGGGGAGAACCTGCAGTAAGTCCCTTGGGCAATGTACTGTGCATTTTTGCTGCATTTTTTACGTATTTCTCCCCTTTGTTCGCATTAGTACGGATTTGAAGCCGTTTAATTTTTTCTTTAGTTTTGAAAAGCGTTATTCTTTACTTAGAAAACCAACTGTGAATTTTTACTTGTATTTTTTTCACAGTGGAAAAACCTCATCCAAAACCTATTTCCGTTACATGGGAGCACGGTCTTACCGAACGAACACAAACAATCCGCAGCACAGGTCAATAAACAAACCATGCGCTATGTGTTCCTGGAAGGCGGCTGCAGATTTCTTCTGGGCTCGGTGATGCTGCACAGTGTGAACTGAGGCTTTGTGCACACGGTCAGGATTTACACACCAGAATATGGCTGCACACAACACTCGCTCACTTTTCTGCATTTTTTACATGCACTTTTGTTGCAGCTTTGTCACCACTTTTGTGAATAAGTGAAATCTGCAGCAAAAACCACTGAAATAATTGACATGATGCATAGGTAAATTACAAGCACCGAGTACAGAGACCGCAGAATCTTTACTTGGCTGGGACTAGGAAATGAGAGAACTGCACAGAAGCCCCACAGTGTGATCGGGCTCTATGTTCACACCACCTATTGGATAATATGCAGCACATTAAGCTGTGCCCCGTCCTGAACAGCCGCGGCTCAGAGGTGTCCCCCATGAAGACAGATTTTCGTGTAGTTCTGGTGCATTTAGCTTGATGACTAAAGTTTAATAAAACCTCCATATGAATTAGAGGACGTGACCAGGTTGTTAAATCCTTAGATTATAAAATAATTGGAGCACAATAAAAAAGCTGCAAAAAAATTGCAAATGATGGCATAAAAAGTCCCAATAAGGCTGTGTGCACACGTTCCGGATTTTTCACGTTCTTTTCGCTATAAAAATGCGATAAAACTGCAAAAAAAACGCATCCATTAAGTATCCTATTTAATAGAATGCAATCTGTAATTTTTGTGCACATGTTGCGTCTTTTTCCGTGAAAAACGCATCATGGTATAAAATGCAGCATGTTCATTAATTTTGCTGATTTTTCGCGTTTATGCAGCTATATATTGCATTGGGGAAGCTCTAGAAAAAAATGCGAAAAATCCGCAAAAAAAAAAAAAAACGCACAAAAAGCGCGATAAAAACGCATGCGGATTACCTGCGGAAAAAGTTCGCATTGGGTCAGGAAATTTCTGCAAAGATTCCTGACGTGTGCACATAGCCATAAAGTGCAAAATGTTCCACATGTCAGGTCCCTCTGTCAGATGTCCAGTGGAGCTGCTCCGACGTAGGGGCAGAAAGTCCATGAAGAAATCCGCAATTGAGCCACCTGTGTGCGCTCCCGCGGCGGCAGTGTGAACAGCGTCCTACATAGGCTGAGCCCCTGCCCCCATCAGGACAGACGCTGGGGCAGTGGAGAGCTTCCCATATACCCCGCGTGTCTCCAGAACTCGTAGGGGAAAGCCACCACCACTGTTAATGGCATCCAGAGCAGAAGAGCCGAGGATCTAGGCCAGTAGCTCAGCGTCCTGCCCTGTGTATCGCCCTATTCACACTGTGATCCTTTCCAGCCGCACCCCCCTGGATTGCAGATCTCCTACAATAACCTTAGCCCAGGTCCACACGGTTCCCGGCCTCCTGGAGGGTGGAGTGATGACCTGACCGGTGATGGTGGCTGTAATAATGGAGGACACCGCAGCTGTATACGCTGCACGATCTGTATACAGCGGATTGCACAAATAACCGGCTCGCCTTTTCCTGGGATTTAATATCCAGGGGCCGCATGGCCGGCGGGGTGACCTTCTGCAAACCACAGTGTGGTACTTTGTATAATCAAGGAGGTTAAACCTTTCTCTTCTTCGCATTGTGATATTGACTTAAGAAAGGCCAAACGCATTGCGCCCATGGCGGAGCCGCCGAGGCTTTGTGACTGCGAGCGCGGCCCCCATTATTACCTGCTAATATTTAGTTTAGCATCTCATCAGGAGTCGGTGATCGCGGTCCATGGGTGTAGCAGCAGCAGCTGACGATGTGTGAGGCCTGTGTCCTTCCATCCTCACTGGGACTTTATAGCTTTGTGCTCCTTCTGGAACAATGACTGAATTGGTGGAGCACACATGGTTCTCCGTCATGTCTGAGCCGTCACGTCACTCATAGCCCAGAACGGCTGGCATCTGGCGAACACATAGTCAGGCGGCCGTTCTGCTGCGGAGCCTCCCTGGACAGGAGCGGAGTGCAGCGAGGCCGAGCCGGACCTCACCCTCATTACCGGGGGCCCCACTCTGCTTCACCTCCTCACACCTGGAAGATGTGGCCTGAAGGAAAATGTCCTGGGATCTCAAAGGCGACCACTGGCCGTTTGTAATTTCCCCTCTTCTTTTTCCTTATTCCATTGATCTGTTTCCCAGCAGAAGGGAAACTACAACCCACAGCATGCCTTGACAGTCACACGTTACTATAAATGCTACGTTACTATAAATGATGACTGTTACCAAAACGTAAAATAGATTTGTCATTCTAAACATTTATTTCCATTTTCTGTGTACAGCCTGCAGTGTAAAGCATGGCTTATTTCTGGCTTCATCCATAGATAGTTGTTACACACACTTCATCTGAGCATCCGTGTATCACCTATAGATAAAATGTTACACACTGTATCACACGCTTCATCTGAGATTCGTGTATCACCCATAGATGCAATGTTACACACTGTATCACACGCTTCATCTGAGATTTGTGTATCACCCATAGATACAATGTTACACACTGTATCACACGCTTCATCCGAGGATCCGTGTATCACCCATAGATGCAATGTTACACACTGTATCACATGCTTCATCTGAGGGTCTGTGTATCACCCATAGATACAATGTTACACACTGTATCACACGCTTCATCTGAGATCCGTGTATCACCCATAGATACAATGTTACACACTGTATCACACGCTTCATCTGGGGTCCGTGTATCACCCATAGATACAATGTTACACACTGTATCACACGCTTCATCCGAGGGTCCGTGTATCACCCATAGATGCAATGTTACACACTGTATCACACGCTTCATCCGAGGGTCCGTGTATCACCCATAGATACAATGTTACACACTGTATCACACGCTTCATCCGAGGGTCCGTGTATCACCCATAGATTCAGTGTTACACACTGTATCACACGCTTCATCCGAGGGTCCGTGTATCACCCATAGATGCAATGTTACACACTGTATCACACGCTTCATCTGAGGATCCGTGTATCACCTATAGATACAATGTTACACACTGTATCACACGCTTCATCTGAGATCCGTGTATCACCCATAGATACAGTGTGTAACATTGTATCACACGCTTCATCTGAGGATCCGTGTATCACCTATAAATACAATGTTACACACTGTATCACACGCTTCATCTGAGATCCGTGTATCACCCATAGATACAATGTTACACACTGTATCACACGCTTCATCTGAGGATCCGTGTATCACCTATAGATACAATGTTACACACTGTATCACACGCTTCATCTGAGATCCGTGTATCACCCATAGATACAATGTTACACACTGTATCACACGCTTCATCTGAGGATCCGTGTATCACCCATAGATAAAATGTTACACACTGTATCACATGCTTCATCTGAGGGTCCGTGTATCACTCATAGATACAATGTTACACACTGTATCACACGCTTCATCTGAGGATCCGTGTATCACCCATAGATACAATGTTACACACTGTATCGCACGCTTCATCTGAGGATCCGTGTATCACCCATAGATGCAATGTTACACACTGTATCACACGCTTCATCTGAGGATCCGTGTATCACCCATAGATACAATGTTACACACTGTATCGCACGCTTCATCTGAGGATCCGTGTATCACCCATAGATGCAATGTTACACACTGTATCACACGCTTCATCTGAGATCCGTGTATCACCCATAGATACAGTGTGTAACATTGTATCACACGCTTCATCTGAGGATCCGTGTATCACCTATAAATACAATGTTACACACTGTATCACACGCTTCATCTGAGATCCGTGTATCACCCATAGATACAATGTTACACACTGTATCACACGCTTCATCCGAGGGTCCGTGTATCACCCATAGATGCAATGTTACACACTGTATCACACGCTTCATCCGAGGGTCCGTGTATCACCCATAGATACAATGTTACACACTGTATCACACGCTTCATCCGAGGGTCCGTGTATCACCCATAGATTCAGTGTTACACACTGTATCACACGCTTCATCCGAGGGTCCGTGTATCACCCATAGATGCAATGTTACACACTGTATCACACGCTTCATCTGAGGATCCGTGTATCACCTATAGATACAATGTTACACACTGTATCACACGCTTCATCTGAGATCCGTGTATCACCCATAGATACAGTGTGTAACATTGTATCACACGCTTCATCTGAGGATCCGTGTATCACCTATAAATACAATGTTACACACTGTATCACACGCTTCATCTGAGATCCGTGTATCACCCATAGATACAATGTTACACACTGTATCACACGCTTCATCTGAGGATCCGTGTATCACCTATAGATACAATGTTACACACTGTATCACACGCTTCATCTGAGATCCGTGTATCACCCATAGATACAATGTTACACACTGTATCACACGCTTCATCTGAGGATCCGTGTATCACCCATAGATAAAATGTTACACACTGTATCACATGCTTCATCTGAGGGTCCGTGTATCACTCATAGATACAATGTTACACACTGTATCACACGCTTCATCTGAGGATCCGTGTATCACCCATAGATACAATGTTACACACTGTATCGCACGCTTCATCTGAGGATCCGTGTATCACCCATAGATGCAATGTTACACACTGTATCACACGCTTCATCTGAGGATCCGTGTATCACCCATAGATGCAATGTTACACACTGTATCACACACTTCATCTGAGGATCCGTGTATTACGTATAGATACAATGTTACACACTGTATCACACGCTTCATCTGAGATCCGTGTATCACCCATAGATACAGTGTGTAACATTGTATCACACGCTTCATCTGAGGATCCGTGTATCACCTATAAATACAATGTTACACACTGTATCACACGCTTCATCTGAGATCCGTGTATCACCCATAGATACAATGTTACACACTGTATCACACGCTTCATCTGAGGATCCGTGTATCACCTATAGATACAATGTTACACACTGTATCACACGCTTCATCTGAGATCCGTGTATCACCCATAGATACAATGTTACACACTGTATCACACGCTTCATCTGAGGATCCGTGTATCACCCATAGATAAAATGTTACACACTGTATCACATGCTTCATCTGAGGGTCCGTGTATCACTCATAGATACAATGTTACACACTGTATCACACGCTTCATCTGAGGATCCGTGTATCACCCATAGATACAATGTTACACACTGTATCGCACGCTTCATCTGAGGATCCGTGTATCACCCATAGATGCAATGTTACACACTGTATCACACGCTTCATCTGAGGATCCGTGTATCACCCATAGATGCAATGTTACACACTGTATCACACACTTCATCTGAGGATCCGTGTATCACCTATAGATACAATGTTACACACTGTATCACACGCTTCATCTGAGATCCGTGTATCACCCATAGATACAATGTTACACACTGTATCACACGCTTCATCTGAGGATCCGTGTATCACCCATAGATAAAATGTTACACACTGTATCACACGCTTCATCCGAGGGTCCGTGTATCACCCATAGATGCAATGTTACACACTGTATCACACGCTTCATCTGAGGATCCGTGTATCACCTATAGATACAATGTTACACACTGTATAACACGCTTCACAGTCCCCCCCCTTAGAGCCACAGTTCCCCCACCCCGGAGCCATTCTGTGCGCTTTTCAGCAATGAGTGAAATCTAGTCCAGTGTCTGCTGCGTCCAGATGTCCCGGGCGGCACCACAGGAGCACCCGCGTCTTCTCCTCTCCATGCCAGCAATGAGCTCACTGTGGCCGGGCTGGATGAGCGCGAGGTCCCAGCTATGGCTTCCGTCCTTTCCTATTTCTATAGAGCGGTCTCCAGGGTCTTCCTGTCGCGCACAGAATTGGCCCTTTATCGTTGACAATGGCACTTCTCTTGGCTTGGAGCTACTTATTGTATGGCGGTCTTCAGCCTCTGGCATCCTCTCATTCATCTGTGCCGTTAACTCTTCCCTTTCCCTGGCGGTCCGGGGCGGTGGCCGTGCATGGGTTAACGGGCAGTGTGGGAGAAGTGGTCTTGTTGCGCTCTGAGCTCCTCTCTCTATGGGGGGGACGCTGGGGATCGCCCTCAATGCTGCTTTTGTTTACTGTTTTCCTAAGAGGGGCCTCACTATATTTCATCTGTCAAACTTGCTTTTCTTTTTTTTTACAATGCTTGATTGTTTCCACCAAAGGGGGAGAGAAAGCTGCAGGTTCCACAGACAGGAGAATTCTGTATTATATTTTCCTGCCAAATTCCAATCTCTGTTTTCCTTCCCTTGAGCTCACAAAGGACTCATAACTTACTGTCAGTGTGAGAGTAGCCACAATGCCCCAGTGTTGCTCCGGACTGCACTCTCGCTCCCCGCGGCATCATGCTCTGACTGCTGGGGGGCACCGGGGTATGCAGGAGTCCGGGATCTCCTCAGCTCTGGAGAGGGCAGAAGGCTGGGGTGCTGCAGGGTACGGCCCCTAGGCCTGGGACCTATGCTGGGATCCTGGGAGATGGTTGGGTGCCCTGCTGCTCTCTGAGCCTGAAATGCAGGGCTATCCCGGCTCTGGGGATTACTGGGGTTTCCTTCTACCCTCCGGGTTCTGCACTGCTTCTTGCACCAGAACATTGGGGTGCACTGGGGCTCCACGCTGCTTCTTAGGCCTAGGAGACCCTCCGCACCCTGTGGGCAGCAGGCTGCTCTGGATGAATATATTTGACTGGTCTCCACACTTGGACATTATTAACTGGCTCTGGTTTCTCGGCAGTGACTTTGGCTCCTCGTGGCTTGGGACGGTGTGAGAATTGGTATGCCATCCAGTTCTGAAGTTGTGACCGGCGTCGTAGCAGAACGCAGCTCTGAGCAGTGGAAGGACAGCCACCTCATGTAAGTCGCAGACCCCGCTGTGTGCCCCCTGTGTGGTGTGTGCCCCCTGTGTGGTGTGTGCCCCCTGTGTGGTGTGTGCCCCCTGTGTGGTGGGTGCCCCTTTTGTAGTGTGTCACCTGTGTGGTGTGTGTCACCTGTGTGGTGGGTGCCCCCTGTTTGGTGGGTCCCCCTGTGTGGTGTGTGCCCCCTGTGTGGTGTGTGCCCCCTGTGTGGTGTGTGCCCCCTGTGTGATGGGTGCCCCCTGTGTGATGTGGAATGGCCGCTGGATCTGACACATGTGATGATGTGGAGGGCCGGTGGCCGGTTCACCGCTTCAAGCCATTGCCTGGATCATCATGAAACATGAATCCGCTCCGGTGTCTCTCCAGAAGGCAGTGCCTGGTGGGACTGTTGTCTTCATCTCAGGGGGGTCATTATGTGACAGGTGCCGCTCACATGTAAAGGTACCGTCACACTAAGCGACGCTGCAGCAATACAGACAACGATGCCGATCGCTGCAGCGTCGCTGTTTGGTCGCTGGAGAGCTGTTACACAGACCGCTCTCCAGCGACCAACGATGCCGAGGTCCCTGGGTAACCAGGGTAAACATCGGGTTGCTAAGCGCAGGGCTGCGCTTAGTAACCCGATGTTTACCCTGGTTACCAGTGTAAAATGTAAAAAAACAAACAGTACATACTCACCTTCGCGTCCCCCGGCGTCCGCTTCCTGCACTGACTGAGCGCCGGCCCTAACAGCAGAGCGGTGACGTCACCGCTGTGCTGTACTTTCACTTACGGCCGGCGCTCAGTCAGTGCAGGAAGCGGACAGCGAGGGACGTGTGACAGACATCAGAAGGTGAGTATGTACTGTTTGTTTTTTTACATTTTACACTGGTAACCAGGGTAAACATCGGGTTACTAAGCGCGGCCCTGCGCTTAGTAACCCGATATTTACCCTGGTTACCATTGTAAAACATCGCTGGTATCGTTGCTTTTGCTGTCAAACACAACGATACACGGCGATCTGACGACCAAATAAAGTTCTGAACTTTAATCAACGACCAGCGATATCACAGCAGGATCCTGATCGCTGCTGCGTGTCAAACACAACGATATCGCTATCCAGGACGCTGCAACGTCACGGATCACTAGCGATATCGTTTAGTGTGACGGTACCTTTACACCCATTAATTCTTTATAATGACCCCAGAGTATCTGTGGCCCCTTAACCCTGTTATAGGCTTCACAGATCTAACCGTTTTTATTTGGGAAGCTCCACAATGGGAACCACTACAGGTAATGGGAGAGGCGGGTAATCACCATCGCTGCCCCCGCGTTATGTGGTGTATAGGGTCAGAAGCAAGACTACATCAGCAGAGGAATAACAGCAAGAAAGTGGCCATACCGCACATACATGTACTATACCGCACATACATGTACTATACCGCACATACATGTACTATACCGCACATACATGTACTATACCGCACATACATGTACTATACCGCACATACATGTACTATACCGCACATACATGTACTATACCGCACATACATGTACTATACCGCACATACATGTACTATACCGCACATACATGTACTATACCACACATGTACTATACCGCACATATATGAACTATACCACACATATATGTACTATGCTGCACATACATGTAGTATACCGCACATACATGTACTATACCGCACATACATGTACTATACCGCACATGCATGTACTATACCACACATGTACTATACCACACATATATGAACTATACCACACATACATGTACTATACCGCACATACATGAACTATACCGCACATGCATGTACTATACCGCACATGCATGTACTATACCGCACATGCATGTACTATACCGCACATGCATGTACTATACCGCACATGCATGTACTATACCGCACATGCATGTACTATACCGCACATGCATGTACTATACCGCTCATATATGAACTATACCGCACATACATGTAGTATACCGCACATACAGTGGGTACGGAAAGTATTCAGACCCCTTTACATTTTTCACTCTGTTTCACTGCAGCTATTTGGTAAATTCAGTAAAGTTCATTTGTTTCTCATTAATGTTCACTCTGCACCCCATCTTGACTGAAAATAAACACAGAAATGTAGAAATTTTTGCAAATTTCTTAAAAAAGAAAACCTGAAATATCCCATGGCCATAAGTCTTCAGACCCTTTGCTCAGTATTGAGGAGAAGCACCTTTTGAGCTAGTACAGCCATGAGTCTTCTTGGGAATGATGCAACTAGTTTCCCCCCTTGGATTTGGGGATCCTCGGCCATTCTTCCTTGCAGATCCTCTCCAGTTCCGTCAGGTTGGAAGGTGAACGTTGGTGGATGCCATTTTCAGGTCTCTCCATAGATGCTCAATTGGGTTTAGGTCAGGGCTCTGGCTGGGCCAGAATGGTCACAGAGTTGTTCTGAAGCCACTCCTTTGTTAATTTTAGCTGTGTGCTTAGGGTCATTGTCTTGTTGGAAGGTGAACCTTCGGCCAAGTCTGAGGTCCAGAGCACTCTGGAAGAGGTTTTCATCCAGGCTATCTCTGTACTTGGCAGAAAATGGCCAAAATTATATAGCTCTATCACGTCATATACAATATGTTTCCCCCAAAAAAGGTGAATCACAGAGCGAAATATAATAAAATATATTATTTTATTAAGAATAAACACAAACAGTAATCATTAAAATTCATAACAAAGACAAAATAAATAAAGAAAAAATGATAGCAGGGATAGTGACACCAATTAACAATGCTCAGCAAGATATATTATACACAGTACCAGTTAAGAGGAGGTATATCCAGAATATATATTCAAACAAATAAGCCCATGAGGCTAGGGGAAACGAAGTTTGACATATGCAAAAATTAAAGTGGTGGCCTATATAAATACGCAAGTGCACGACCGCTACAGGTAGCTAGTGTGTAGCATCAATCAGTATACTCATAATGAATAGAACCAACACATCATGCAAAGGAATTATCAATAATAGACAAGAATCCCCAACATCCACAATGGGCATACCTGCAAGTGTTACATAGTACTGGAGAGTAATGGAGGTAATACCAACCTAAATGCTGAGCATAGGAGAGGCCCCGATGCGCGTTTCACTGTCAATGCTTCCTCTGGGGGCGTTAATTTTTGCATATGTCAAACTTCGTTTTCCCTAACCTCGTGGGCTTATTTGTTTGAATATATATTCTGGATATACCTCCTCTTAACTGGTACTGTGTATAATATATCTTGCTGATCATTGTTCATTGGTGTCACTATCCCTGCTATCATTTTTTCTTTATTTATTTTGTCTTTGTTATGAATTTTAATGATTACTATTTGTGTTTATTCTTAAAATAATATATTTTATTATATTTCGCTCTGTGATTCACTTTCTTTTTGGGAAACATATGTCTGTACTTGGCCGCATTCATGTTTCCTTCAATGACAACCAGTCCCTGCAGCTGAAGAACACCCCCATAGCATGATGCTGCCCCCACCATGTTTCACTGTTAGGATTGTATTGGGCAGGTGATGAGCAGGGCCTGGTTTTCTCCACACATGCGGCTTAGAATTATCACCAAAAAGGTCTGTCTTCGTCTCATCAGACCAGAGAATCTTATTTCTCATAGTCTGGGAGTCCTTCATGTGTTTTTTAGCAAACTCTATGCGGCTTCCATATGTCTTGCACTGAGGAGAGGCTTCCGTCGGGCCACTCTGCCACAAATGCCCGACTGATGGAGGGCTGCAGTGATAGTTGACTTTGTGGAACTTTCTCCCATCTCCCTACTGCATCGCTGGAGCTCAGCCACAGTGATCTTGGGGTTCTTCTTTACCTTTCTCACCAAGGTTCTTCTCCCACGATTGCTCATTTTGGCTGGATGGCCAGGTCTAGGAAGACCTCTGGTGGTCCCAAACTTCTTCCATTTAAGGATTATGGAGGCCACTGTCCTCTTATGAACCTTGAGTACTGCAGAAATTCTGTTGTAATCTTGGCCAGATCTGGGCCTTGCCACAATTCTGTCTCTGAGCTCCTTGGCCAGTTCTTTTGACCTCATGATCCTCATTTGGTCTGACATGCACTGTGAGCTGTAAGGTCTTATATAGACAGGTGTGCGCCTTTCCAAATCAAGTCCTATCAGTGTACTTACGCACAGCTGGACTCCAATGAAGGAGCAGAACCATCTCAAGGAGGATCACAAGGAAATGGACAGCATGTGACTTACATATGAGTGTCTGAGCAAAGGGGCTGAAGACTTATGACCATGGGATATTTCAGTTTTTCTTTTTTAATAAATTTGTAAAAATTTCTATATTTCAGTTTTTTCAGTGAAGATGGGGTGCAGAGTGTACATTAATGAGAAAAAAAATGAACTTTATAGAATTTACCAAATGGCGGCAATGAAAGAGTGAAAAATGTAAAGGGGTCTGAATACTTTCCATACCCACTGTACATGACGTATTTCACACGTGGTGTATACCGCACATTCATGACCTATATCACGTGGTGTATACCGCACATTCATGACATATATCACGTGGTGTATACCGCACATACATGACCTATATCACACGTGGTGTGTACCGCACATACATGACCTATATCACACGTGGTGTATACCGCACATACATGACCTATATCACGTGGTGTATACCGCACATACATGACCTATATCACACGTGGTGTATACCGCACATACATGACCTATATCACACGTGGTGTATACTGTACATACATGACATATATCACACATGGTGTATACTGCACATACATGACATATATCACACGTGGTGTATACCGCACATACATGACATATATCACATGTGGTGTATACTGCACATACATGACCTATATCACATGTGGTGTATACCGCACATACATGACCTATATCACACGTGGTGTATACCGCACATACATGACCTATATCACGTGGTGTATACCGCACATACATGACCTATATCACACGTGGTGTATACCGCACATACATGACCTATATCACACGTGGTGTATACCGCACATACATGACATATATCACACATGGTGTATTCCCCGCATACATGACCTATATCACACGTGGTGTATACTGTACATACATGACATATATCACACATGGTGTATACTGCACATACATGACATATCACACGTGGTGTATACCGCACATACATGACATATATCACACGTGGTGTATACTGCACATACATGACATATATCACATGTGGTGTATACCGCACATACATGACCTATATCACACGTGGTGTATACCGCACATACATGACCTATATCACACGTGGTGTATACCGCACATACATGACCTATATCACATGTGGTGTATACCGCACATACATGACCTATATCACACGTGGTGTATACCGCACATACATGACATATATCACACGTGGTGTATACTGCACATACATGACCTATATCACACGTGGTGTATACTGCACATACTTGACTTATATCACACGTGGTGTATACTGCACATACATGACATATATCACGTGTGGTGTATACCGCACATACATGTGATCACCAGTACTGGCAGATATACATTGCGCTGTATTAATGTCTGTAGATGTAACAAACTGTATTATGACTTTGTAGCATGGGAGGACACGTGATGATATAACGCGGCTTATTACTGGTGATGTCGGAGAGTGAATGCTGCGGCTTCCTCCTGCGAGCTCCTGTGCACATGTGGTTATTACCTCTGTCTGATCTGGGCAGATCTGTGACACAGACTCCTTACACCTCATTATATCCTCCCCACATCTGGTGCTTATTGCACAGGGTGGGAGTGACTGGGCCACACTGGCACATTGACCCTCTGACCCGCAGCTTACAGATGCCATGTGCAGATTCCTGTATTATCTGTGCACAAGTCAAGCTACCCCAGTGCAACAAAACTTCAGCTCCGCCAATGTCAGAAAGAAACACCTCAACAAATCTGGAGATTATTTACTAGGTGAGAAGCTGAAACCACAAAGGATTCTGCACCAGAGTGGGCGGAAACTGCGGTGGTTGCGGAGAGTGCCCCGTGCGGTGGTTGCGGAGAGTGCCCCGTGCGGTGGTTGCGGAGAGTGCCCCGTGCGGTGGTTGCGGAGAGTGCCCCGTGCGGTGGTTGCGGAGAGTGCCCCGTGCGGTGGTTGCGGAGAGTGCCCCGTGCGGTGGTTGCGGAGAGTGCCCCGTGCGGTGGTTGCGGAGAGTGCCCCGTGCGGTGGTTGCGGAGAGTGCCCCGTGCGGTGGTTGCGGAGATTGCCCCGTGCGGTGGTTGCGGAGATTGCCCCGTGCGGTGGTTGCGGAGAGTGCCCCGTGCGGTGGTTGCGGAGATTATGGACTATGGTGATATAAGAAATAGTCTTCAAAGTTCTGAGCTCTTCTCTCTGTAATGTTGTCGTGTCGTCTCCATTGTAACATTTGTCATCTGTCCAATTAGTGATTATTAGTTTATATTTAGCAGAGATGTATTTTTATCCGCTTGTTGGCGAGATTGATTTCCTGCTGTAAAGTGCGACTATTTAATCAGATATTAATTACATTGCAGTGAGCGATTAGATGGGATGGAACAGGAACTTTATAGGAAGCAGAAGAGTGAAGCTTTACATGGAGTAGCAAAAAGTTTATTCTGTAAATTAGACAGTTACCCGCAGCAGCCCTGTCCTGATCCTGACACCCGCAGCAGCCCTGTCCTGATCCTGACACCCGCAGCAGCCCTGTCCTGATCCTGACACCCGCAGCAGCCCTGTCCTGATCCTGACACCCGCAGCAGCCCTGTCCTGATCCTGACACCCATCCTGACACCTATGCCAGCCCTGTCCTGATCCTGACACCCATCCTGACACCTATGCCAGCCCTGTCCTGACACTGATCCTGACTACAGATGGGTGACACCTGGATGTACGGGTCTGGCAGCTTCAGCCAAACAGTTACAAAAAGTTCGGGTACCAGAACAGGATCCGAACCCGGACCCCATTCACTTGAATGGGGGACCTGAACATACAGTGTTTGCTGTGCTGTGATGTGCATTAGAATGCGGCAAACACCACTTCTGATCGGTGGTAAAATCATCAACGTGGGTCAGACAGCCGCCGTTCCCACTCTGTCAAATGACAGTGTGAGTGTGCAGCTGTGATTGGAGGTATAAAGTTTACCTTCGGTCACTGGTGTCGGCTGATGGGATTACCTGCTGCCGCTAATAACAGCGAGAGCAGGAGTGGCTGATGGGAGTATTCATCAGCCACTCCTGCGCTATAAGTATAATTTAAAAACAAACAAACAGCGTGGATTCCCCAGTGTATTGGATAACCAGCCAGGCTAAACTGACAGCTGGGGGCTACAACCCTCAACTGTCAGCAAGGCTGGTTTTAAGAATAGAGGGGTCCCCACTCTGGTCTTTTTTTATTTAGATACATTTTTTTTTTTTTTTTTTTTAAACTGCATGTGTTCCCCCCCCTATTTTTGACCTCCAGCCTTACTAAAGCAGACAGCTGTGGGCTGGTATTCTCAGGCTGGTAAGGGGCAAGGGTATTGATCCCCCCCCCCAGCCTAAAAAATAGCAGCCTGTGGTCACCCAGAAAAGACACATCTATTAGATACACCAATTATGGCACTTTGCCCGGCTCTTCCCACTTGCCCTGTAGCGGTGGCAAGTGGGGTTCATATTAGTGGGGTTGATGTCACCTTTGTATTGTCAGGTGACATCAAGCCCTCGGCTTAGTAATGGAGAATCGTCTATAAGACATTTATCTATTACTAATTCTATAGTTACATGGTAAATAAAGACACAGCCAGAATAAAGTCTTTTATCTCGTAAATAAAAATGTAAATGTCCGTTTGTTCAAAATCTTACATCTCCAAAAGTTCTTCACCGATTGCTTTGAAGTTTTGACACAACGTTGCCTTCAAATACGAGCGTGTTTTTCTATACCTATGATATAGATGGCACACACCTGTGACAGGTAAAAACATGCTTTTTTTGGCTAGCCCATCTGTTGGAAGTGAAAACAACAACATTGTTTATGTTCAGTAGTGTCAACATAAACAAATAGTGATTGTTTAATGTTTATTTATTGTTTATGTAGAAGGTGTCATCCACTGCCTTAGGCTACTTTCACACTAGCGTTAACTGCATTACGTCTCAAAACGTCTTTTTTCAGAAAAAACGCATCCAGCAAAAGTTTTTGCTGGATGCGTTTTTTCCCCATAGACTTGTATTGGCGACGTATTGCGACGGATTGGCATACGTCGTGTCCGTTTTACGACGGATGCGTCGAAATTTGGCCACACGTCGTCGGCAAAAAACGTTGCTTGTAACGTTTTTTGTCTCCGCCTAAAAAACGTGTCGCGACGCATCCTGTGGCATACGTCGTTGGCTACAATGGAAGCCTATGAGCGACGGATGCGTCAGGACACGTCGTACGACGCAATGCAGCGCTGCAATACGTTTTTTTGCACTGAGCATGCTCAGAAGCTGGATTTTGTTGCCAATTGGCCAGACACCCCCAAATCTATATAAACCTGGCCTGGGCCTTCAACCCCACATATGCCAGCAAGACCCAGAGAGAAGACTGCCAGCCACAAGACCCCAGCCAGCCACGTATTTAAGTGCCACGTATATAAGTACCACGTATATAAGTGCCACGTATTTCAGTGCCACGTACTATAAATACTATAACTACGTGGTTATACGTGGCACTTATATACATGGCACTTATATACGTGGCACTGAAATACGTGGCACTTATATACGTGGCACTTATATACGTGGCACTTATATACGTGACACTTATATACGTGACACTTAAATACGTGACACTTAAATACGTGGCACTGAAATACGTGGCACTGAAATACGTGGCACTGAAATACGTGGCACTGAAATACGTGGCACTATGACTGTCAGAAAATGTTCATTAAACGGTTAGGTTTGAGGTTAGGGGTAGGGTTAGGGTTTGGATCCCTTTATCATCATCCGTAGTTCATTAATCGGATGTATCCAGAGTCGCCTCCGTCTCCGTTGCTGCAGAAGCATCCTCCGTTTTTCCGCTGCCGCCTCCTTCTCCCGCACTATGATATCCAGGCGATTCGTCTCAAAGATAATGTCGGTAACCAAACTAGCAATGCTCACAAGAACACCTTCCATCGCTGCCACAAAACTAAAACCCTCAAAGATGGGCTGTAAAAACAGTAACTATATAGTTTTCCATATTTTCCAGTAGCCAATCAAATTTGGGAGCCTCCCTTTTAAAAACGGATCAGTCGTAAAAACGGATGCAACGGATGGTAAAAACGGATGCAACGTATGCAACGCATCCAGTATTTTCGATGGAAACGTTTAACGGATTTGCGACGGATCCGTCGAAATGCTGTATGCGTTGCATACGTTTTTCACTTTTTTGACGCATCCGTTTTTTCGGCAAAAAAACGGATTTGCGACGTAATGCAGTTAACGCTAGTGTGAAAGTAGCCTTATGCAATTCTTAGCTGAGAAAAAGTGTCAGATTTTTTGAACAACAAAACAAAATTTGTGACTGAAGTGGTTGAATTAAATTTTCATAGATTTCGACTTATTTTCATTTCAATGTAATTATTGTGTGTGCCATTGCATTGGAATTGAGCTGTATGGTTTACCCTAGCGTTGATTTTGTGAGTATAGTTAATTTTTTTACATTTTTTTTTTTTTTTTTTGTCGGCAAACCAGACAATCTCTATATCTACACAGACAATGGAACAATAAAAAAAATTGTATACCAAAAAGCATTGTAAAATTAAACATATAAGAAACGTGGCTTTTCTCTTTTATTTATTTACCATTTAACCAGACTGATCCACAGCAATGTGTGGCCGGGTACAGCTAGTTAGAAATAAAGCAAAACACAGTTCTCCATTTTTATTTAAAAATAAACACAGTTAGGCCAGGATCACACATACGCGAGATACGGCTGAGTCTCGCAGGTGAAAACCCAGCTCTGGCGCCGACACTCCGGAGCGGAGTGTGCAGCTGCACAGCAAAACATGGAGCCGCACGCTCCCCTCCGGAGTGCCGGCGCCAGAGCTGGGTTTTCACCTGAGAGACTCAGCCGTATCTCGCGTATGTGTGATCCCGGCCTTATATTTGCCTAATTTCACTGAATCCCTCTTCTCCTGCAATAAAGCAAAGATAAAAAAAACAACAATATCCCTCACCTGTCAGTCGTTCTGTCCAAGTCTTAATCCATGTCTCGGGATTAATAGTATTCACCCTGAACAGTGCCAAGATGCGACTGTCCATGCTGAGAACCAAAGTGGTGAATGAGCTGCTGAGATCGTAGCCTCAGTGACTAGCGGTGACGTCATTGAGGTTACGGCCTTTCACTGAGGCTGCGATCCCTGTCCTGACACTGATCCCGACACCTACACCAGCCCTGTGCTGACACTGATACTGATGACTACACCAGCCCTGTGCTGACACTGATCCCGACACCTACTCCAGCCCTGTGCTGACACTGATCCCGACACCTACCCCAGCCCTGTGCTGACACCGATCCCGACACCTACACCAGCCCTGTGCTGACACTGATCCCGACACCTACGCCGGCCCAGCCCTGTGCTGACACTGATCCTGACACCTACACCAGCCCTGTGCTGACACTGATCCCGACACCTACACCAGCCCTGTGCTGACACTGATCTCGACACCTGCACCAGCCCTGTGCTGACACTGATCCCGACACCTACACCAGCCCTGTCCTGTGCTGACACTGATCCCGACACCTACGCCAGCCCAGCCCTGTGCTGACACTGATCCCGACACCTACACCAGCCCTGTGCTGACACTGATCCCGACACCTGCACAAGCCCTGTGCTGACACTGATCCCGACACCTACACCAGCCCTGTGCTGACACTGATCCCGACACCTACGCCAGCCCAGCCCTGTGCTGACACTGATCCCGACACCTACACCAGCCCTGTGCTGACACTGATCCCGACACCTGCACCAGCCCTGTGCTGACACTGATCCCGACACCTACACCAGCCCTGTCCTGTGCTGACACTGATCCCGACACCTACGCCAGCCCAGCCCTGTGCTGACACTGATCCCGACACCTACACCAGCCCTGTGCTGACACTGATCCCGACACCTGCACAAGCCCTGTGCTGACACTGATCCCGACACCTACACCAGCCCTGTGCTGACACTGATCCCGACACCTACACCAGCCCTGTCCTGTGCTGACACTGATCCCGACACCTACACCAGCCCTGTGCTGACACCGATCCCGACACCTACACCAGCCCTGTGCTGACACCGATCCCGACACCTACACCAGCCCTGTGCTGACACCGATCCCGACACCTACACCAGCCCTGTGCTGACACCGATCCCGACACCTACACCAGCCCTGTGCTGACACCGATCCCGACACCTACACCAGCCCTGTGCTGACACCGATCCCGACACCTACACCAGCCCTGTGCTGACACTGATCCCGACACCTACGCCGGCCCAGCCCTGTGCTGACACTGATCCTGACACCTACACCAGCCCTGTGCTGACACTGATCCCGACACCTACACCAGCCCTGTCCTCTGCTGACACTGATCCCGACACCTACACCAGCCCTGTGCTGACACTGATCCCGACACCTACACCAGCCCTGTGCTGACACTGATCCCGACACCTACACCAGGATCAGTAATGTAATGTATGTACACAGTGACTGCACCAGCAGAATAGTGTGTGCAGCTCTGGGGTATAATACAGGAGGTAACTCAGGATCAGTAATGTAATGTATGTACACAGTGACTGCACCAGCAGAATAGTGAGTGCAGCTCTGGGGTATAATAAAGGTGGTACCTCATGATCAGTAATGTAATGTATGTACACAGTGACTGCGCCAGCAGAATAGTGAGTGCAGCTCTGGAGTATAATACAGGATGTAGCTCAGGATCAGTATGGGATCAGTAATATAATATATGTACACTGTTGTTACAGAACTCACCACCACCCAGAATGTGTTGTGCAGTTATATGTATGTATAATAGGTTCCATGTGAGATGCATGTCCCTAATGCATCAGCCCACAGGCTGCGCCCCTGTAAATATTGGCAGGCTCCGGCCACCTGCGGCTATTGTAATGTATGTCTGGCCTGCCGCTTTTCAATTGGCCCGCCCTCTGTATCTGTGTGATATATTCTGTGTCCTGTGAGTAAAGTGTTGTCACACTGGAAATACGTGGAGAAGCAGTGATCTTTTATATGCGCCCATGTAACCAAGCAATTCCAGCCAGCGTCCTTCATTCAGACTCCAGCCAAAGCAGAATGGACCTCCTGAAACACAGGGTAGTACTGAAAGAGGTACCCCAGCACGGTAGACCCCATTACACTGGTGGCAGACAGCGGGATGTGATACCTCGTCTACAGGAGGAAAGGAATGAATGGAAAACAACTACCAGAAGTTAAAGAGGACTACATTAAAAGATCTGGTGGCTGGTGGAAGCCCGAGGGTTAATCGCCAGCAACAAAACAAAAATGGATTTGATAGCAGCCATCATGGAACACGACAGTGCAGCGCCCCGCAATGTGAACGTGGAGGAGACTGAATTCCAGAGGGAGGTAAAGAACAGACTGGCGTTCTATGGCCCAAACCCTGCAGTAGAGACCATACGAGAGGTGATGGCTAATGTGCATACTGATCTGAAGGTAAAGATGGCCGAGCGGACCAGGATAGAGCTAGCCATGATGTAGTTGGCAGAGCGGACCAAAGTGTAGCTGGCCAAGATGGAGAGTCAGCGAGCAGGGGAAGCTCTGGCCTCCGCCCAGGTACCTTCAACAGTAAGCCACAAAAAGATCCAGTATAATGCCTTCCGACAGTTGGGGGAGGCAGAGGAAGACATTGATGGCTTTCTGCAGGACTTTGAGCGGTAGTGTGCCCTTCATCAAGTGAAGCCGGAGGAACCGGTTCAGATTCTGGCCAGCAAGCTGACAGGCCGGGCAGCGGACGCCTGTCGCACGGTACCTGATGAGGACTGTATGGATTATTATGAGCGAATCAAAGAATTGATCTTGGCCCGGTATGCGCTGACACCAGAGGGGCGCGATGCCACACCTGCCATCAGCCGGGACACCTGCAAAGACAATGTCCCAACCGGACTCAGCATAACCAGTGGCCAAAGGCGGGAACTGCTACCTTCAGCCGGGCCGCTGTACACTGCTACCAAGGCGAAGCTGACCCGGCATTGGGGGCTATGACTAACCAGGGGGTGGAAGAGATGGAGGAAGTGCTGCATGAAGTAGACCCCGTGCAGGCAGCCCGGGCAGATAATCGACAACAGCATCGACAGGTCGTGTGGGTTAATGGGAAACGTATGCAGGGACTAAGTGATTCCGGAGCAACTTTGACCCTTGTGAAGCCTCATCTCGTCCGGGACCAAGAGAAGACAGACCGGACAGTGGCAGTCCGTGTAGCAGGGGGAGCCATACATCGACTGCCCACTGCCAGGATTCACCTGAACTGGGGAGTCGGGGATGACCTTGTTGAGGTCGGCTTGATGGAGGATTTGCCTGCAGACGTCTTGCTGGGAAATGACTTGGGGCCCATGTTGTCTGCCTTCTCGGTTGCCCCTCTGGCTGAGACATATCCTGTGACCACCCAGAGACAAGCTCGAGCTGCGGAGGCGGAATCACAATCAGAGGAGGCCCAGGTAAAACAAGAAGGGGAACAGTTTGTATGGAAGCAGGGACTCCTCAACCGGATCACAGAGCAGCACCACACAGGGACGAACCCCACTATAAAACGACAGCTGGTAGTTTCCAAGAAGTATAGGCAGGAGTTACTGCAAATCTCTCATGACATACCCTTGGCTGGGCACTTCGCCATCAGTCGCACCAGGCATCGTCTGACACAAAACTTCTTTTGGCCGGGGGTAACCTATGATGTTCGTCAGTACTGCCAGACCTGTGACAGTTGCCAGCGCATTGGCAAGAGGGGAGATCAATCGATGCAAGGCCAAATTACGCCCCCTCCCCATTGTGGAGGAAACATTTAGCCAAGTAGCGGTCGATCTGATAGGCCCGTTAGCCAAACCCAGTCCGTCAGGGAAAAGGTATATATTGACAGTGGTAGATTATGCCACACGATATCCAGAGGCGGTTGCGTTACCTAACATACTGGCAGAGACGGTGGCGGCTGCCCTGCTCCAGGTTTTCTCACGGGTTGGATTTCCCCGGGAGATTATCTCGGACCAGTGTACCCAGTTTACAGCAGAGGTGACCAACCAACTGTGGAAGCTGTGTGGCGTAAAGTCCATTAGAAGCGCCCCGTACCACCCGCAAACCCGCAAACCAATGGGTTGTGTGAATGCTGTAACGGGACGTTAAAGCAACTCATTGGGACTTTTACCAGGAAATTCTTGCCACACCTCCTGTTTGCCTATTGGGAGGTGCCCCAAGAATCCACGGGGTTCTCCCCGTTCAAACTGGTATACGGGAGGCGGGTAAGGGGACCCCTAGACTTAGTGCTAGAACACTGGGAAGGGGAGGGAATGATAGAAGGGGTACCTATTGTACCCTATGTGCTGGAATTCCGGGACCGCATACAGGAGCTGACCCAGGCTGTACGTGGGAACATGCAGGTGGCCCAGCGGCGCCAGTGCGTATGGTACGATCGGAGGGCCAGAGCGCACCTTGGAAATAGGACAGAAGGTCCTGGTGTTAGAGCCCACCAGGCAGAACAAGTTCCAAGCTGCATGGCAGGGGCACTACCAGGTAGTGGGGAAAATAGCCGACACCACCTATAATGTCACCGATTGTGACGACCCCAGGGTTATCCGCATGTTCCACGTGAATATGCTGAAGCCCTACCGGGAGCGCCCTGAAGAGGTAGTGGCATCTATGCACCTGAAGCAGAGGATTTAGCCGGGCTTCCCTTGCCTGATGTCTTAGGGGAAAGGACACAGTCTAAAACATGGGACCAGGTACACTTGGGTGAAGACCTAGGAGAGACAGCAGGTGGAGGCATTGTTGAGGCAGCGACAGAGGATGTTTTCGGGGAGACCAGGGTACACTCACCTGGCACAACACAATGGTGAGACCCAGGATCAGACCCCCCTGCGACAACCCCCCTTCCGCGTCCCTGAGTCTGTACGAGAAGGGATGCGACAAGAGATGTTGCGTTTAGGGGTAATTGAAGAGTCAGATAGTCCCTGGGCATCCCCCGTAGTGTTCGTGCCCAAGAAGGATGGGACTACACGTTTTTGTGTAGACTATCGTAAGCTCAGTGAGAAAACGGTGACGGATGCGTATCCCATGCCGCGTGTGGATGAGTTGTTAGACCGGCTGGTGGGGGCAAAGTATTTGACCACCATCGATCTATGCAAAGGCTACTGGCAGATTCCCCTTAGTCCTGACGCTATTCCCAAGTCGGCATTTGTCACCCCGTTCGGCTTATTCTAGTTTCGAGTTATGCCATTCCGGATGAAGAATGCCCCGGCGACCTTCCAGAGGCTGGCTGACTGGCTTCTGGATGGTCTCCAGGACTATGCTTGTGCCTACCTGGATGACATCGCCATCTACAGCGCAACATTGGAAGAACATCTAAATCACCTAGAGACAGTATTGGACAGGATCCACAAGGCCGGAATCACCCTGAACCCAAACAAGTGTCACGTGAGCAAAGCCGGGGTTCAGTATTTAGGGCATTGGGTGGGAAGTGGGAAACAGCGACCAGAGCCAGCCAAGATTGAGGCCATAGCCAAATGGCCCACCCCACGCACTAAAACCCAGGTCATGGCATTTCTAGGGACAGCGGGGTATTACAAGAAATTCGTTCCCAATTACAGCAGCGTAGCCAAGCCCCTCACTGATCTGACCCATAAGAACCAACCCCGCCAGGTAACCTGGACCCCAGAGTGTGAGGAAGCCTTCCGCCAGCTAAAGGATGCCCTCACCAATACCCCTGTATTGGCCGTACCCGATCCAACTAAACGTTTCCTTGTTCACACAGACGCATCTATGTTTGGATTGGGGGAAGTACTGAGCCAAGTCGGGCCGGACGGCCAAGAACACCGTAGCTTACCTGAGTCGGAAACTACTGCCCCGTGAAGTAAGCTATGCGGCCATCGAGAAGGAGTGCCTGGCGGTAGTATGGGCACTCAAAAAGTTGCAACCATATTTGTATGGACGACAGTTTTCCCTCCTAACGGACCATAATCCCCTAGTCTGGCTTAATCGGGTCTCCGGAGACAACGCCAGATTACTGCGGTGGAGTTTAGCCCTACAACCTCTGGACTTCACCATCCACTACAGACCTGGCAAACGAAACGGTAACGCCGATGGACTAAGTCGACAAACGGAACTTGTACCAACCCCATAAACTTCGGTCATCCCCAAACCGATCCGTTAAGGACCAGGCTGTGTATGCCGATCGCTTCGCTGAAAAGGGGAGCCGTGTTACAGAACCCCCCCAGCACCCAGAATATGTTGTGCAGATATATGTATGTATAATAGGTTCCATGTGAAATGCATGTCCCTAATGCATCAGCCCACAGGCTGCGCCCCTGGGCAGAGGGGACATGATATCCCCCTTCTGATCTCCCCCACCTTTGTAATTCCCACAGTAAATATCGGCAGGCTCCGGCCACCTGCGGCTATTGTAATGTATGTCTGGCCTGCCGCTTTTCAATTGGCCCGCCCTCTGTATCTGTGTGATATATTCTGTGTCCTGTGAGTAAAGTGTTGTCACACTGGAAATACTTGGAGAAGCAGTGATCTTTTATATGCGCCCATGTAACCAAGCAATTCCAGCCAGCGTCCTTCATTCAAACTCCAACCAAAGCAGAGTGGACCTCCTGAAACACGGGGTGGTACTCCAGCACGGTAGACCCCGTTACAACTGTGATTTTGGTGTTCTATATATACCCTAGTATGGAGACAAAAGTGACAGTATATGCTGCACAGAGGTGTCCACATCTGCAGAGTCTGTTTCCATTTAAAGCTTTGGCTTCCGAGATCGAGGCCTTTCTTGATACCTGGGTTTGGAAGTGGACCGATCTAGGTGCTGAATGAGGTTGCAATGAGCAATTACTGCATTTCAGCCCTCCAGTGACATCCCAGGCTGCAGTCCCATGTAACGCTAAAGGACAGAACATGTACAGATATCCATATGCATTGTACACCTCTATAAGATGGGAAGCAGACAGTGGCGAAGCAGGCGAGGAGCAGCCTGTCCAGTCACGCTGTATATACATAGTGGTGAACTCAGGTCTAGCTGCGTGTCTAGACACATGTCCCTGCTGACTCTACAGCCCAGGTCTGGTATGTCACACATCTCCAGGGTCATTGTCTTTTCTAGAGAACCCACAGGGAGGACCCCCCAGACCGAGACATCGAATTCCTCTGAGGGAGCACCCGTATACAGGGATTGTCTCAAGACAGCCAAGGAGACTCAAGTGCAATGGTTCCGTGATCAAAGGGTCAGACACGAGCGGGATAAAGGACACCGTGGTAGGGAGAGAGAGGTCCTGGAAACCGGAGAAAAGGTACCAGGAGGACCGGAGGATACTGCCAGAATCCGAGGAAAGGTGGTGGATGGGCAGGGCAAGGTGTTAGGAAAAAACAGAGTGTAAATGCACGGAACCAAAAAAGCAGCAAGCGCAGGGCTGGGACCTGGGGATGGCTATTTGGAAAACAAGGCACAAAATTGCCCAGGCACCTCCCAAAGAAAGTGAGGACCTTTAATACTCACAGATCCCTCAGCCATTGGCTGGGGGAGGACACCTTAGGAAAAAGGGTGTGCTGGCCCTTTAATTGATCTGGCAGCGGCGCGCACACCCTAAACTCACTCCCCTGCAACTAGGAAGTGAAGGAGCAGAGGAGACATGCCGGGCAGATGCCGCAGCCGGAGGGAGCGCTACGGGAACGTGGACAGGGTGAGACAGACTGCAGGGACCCAGGGAATGCCCATGAGGCGGCGGGACCCAATCTCCCTGCACCTTGGAAACTTGACCCATCGGCTGAAGCGTAACAAAAATGACTTGGGGTCCCCCTGTAATTAATAACCAGCAAAGTCTATGCAGACAGCTGCTGGATGATAATAGCCTAGGAAAGGGTCATAGATACTGCCCTCCATGCTAAAAACATCAACTCTCAGCTGCCCCAGGAAAGGAGCATCTCTAAGATGCTCCAGTTTTGGCCCTTAGCCTCGCTCTTCCCACTTGCCATGTAGCGGTGGCAAGTGGGGTGATAGTTGGGGGCTGGGTTGTTGTCACCTTTGTATTTTCAGGTGACATCAAGTCCCGAGGTTAGTAATGGAGAGGCGTTAATTAGACGCCCCCATTGCTATCCCCATAGTCACATTGTAAGAAAACACAGACACCCAGAAAAAAGTCCTTTAATTGAAAGAAAGACATAGACTCCTTTAATAATCTTAATTAAACCATACTTAAGACCTCGCCCATTCCCCCGATGCCCTCATCATCGGCAAAAGAGGTAAACCCCCCCCACACAATATTCCTCACCTTTCCACAGAGATGCTGCTAATCCATTTGTCCCATGGCGGGTCCAGCTCTGCTACATCTAGATGGCAGGCTGCATGGTTGCATGACGCGACCATGCAGCCTGTCATCCAGTAGACACTGAAAACCGTGTTCTTAATGTCTGCCTGTGAACTTCTATTTCCTGTCTGAGAGCACCGCGAGCATGATAAAGTTCTCCTGCTCGCGGTGCCATCTAACAGGTCCTGCGAGTTCACGACCAATGAACTCTTGGGCTGTTATTTTTAGGCGGGGGGGGGGGGCAATATACATGGCCCTTTCCAGCCTGAGAAGACCAGCTGTGAGCTTTAGCAAGGCTTGTTGTCAAAAATTTGGGGACCTCATGCCGTTTTTTTTCCCCCCTTAATTATTATTTATTTAAATAATTCAAAAATATGGCGTGACATGTGAGGCTTGCAGCCCCCTCCTGTGAGTTTTGCCTGGCTGGTTATTAAAAATATAGGGGAGCACAAGCAGGTTTTTTTATTTTTTTTTATTATTTGTTTACTGTGCGGGAGCGGCTGATAAATACTCCCATCCGCCGCTCCTGCTCTCATTGTTGTGGCGGCAGCAGATGTCAGCTGATGGGGGCTATAGTGTCAGCTGATCAGACCAGTGACCAGAAGTAACCTTGATTGAAGTCACTGACACTGCGCTCGCAGCAGTTTAGTCACCAGTGGTTCTTAACCTGGATGGTTGTATTTTTGCAGCATCTGGTTTGAAAACTATTTAACCCCCTAGACTTGAATTACAGCATGGGACAGAACGATGGAGAGATGAGGGATATTGTTGTTTTTTTATTTTAGTTTTATTACAGAAGAATGAGGGCTTCGGTGGAATTGGGCATTAGGGGAGTATAACTGTGTTTTATTCTTAAATAAAATGGCGGAGTGTGTTTAGTCTTATTTCTATTAAAAGACTTTATTCTGGCTGTGTCTTTATCTAGCATGTAGCTATAGGACTGGTAATGGATAGTTGTCTTATAGACTCCTCTCCATTACTAACCTGTGGGCTTGATGTCACCTGACAATACAAAGGAGACATCAACCACACAAATATGAACCCCACTTGCCACCGCTACAGGGCAAGTGGGAACAGCCGGGCAAAGTGCCAGATTTGGCTCATCTAATAGATGCACATTTTCTGGGCAGCTGTGGGCTGCTATTTTTAGGCTGGGGGGCTATATTTATGGCCCCTTACCAGCCTGGGAATACCAGCCCCAAGCTGTGAGCTTTAGCAAGGCTGGTTGTGAAAAAAGGGGGGGACCCTACGCCATTTTTTTTAAATTATTTATTTTAATAATTAAAAAATACAGTTTTGGGACCCCTCTATTTCTGACAACCAGACTTGCTGACAGCTGAGGGTTGCAGTTCCCAGCTGTGAGTTTTGCCTGGCTGGCTATCAAAAATACAGGGGAACCCACGCCAGGTTTTCTTTATTTTATAGCGTAGGCTGCTGAATACTCCCATCAGCCTCTTCGGCTCTCACTGTCATTAGCGGCAGCAGGTGTCGGATGATGGAGCAGTAGTCCCATCAGCTGACACCAGTGACTGGAGGTAAGCTTTATACCTCAGAAGACCGCGTGAGCGCTCATTTGACATGAGACAGCGTGGGAACCGTGGCTCTCTAACCGGTGGGGATGATTTCACTGCTGATCAGAATCGCTATGTCGGGGTTTCCCACTCTGTCACACAGCGTGGGAAACACCGGCTTTTGTGCTGTGTATTGTAAACTCGGCAATCATGAGCCGAACCGAATATTGAAATATTCGCTCATTTGTACTTCTTACACTCCGGATTGTTCACCTTCTGGACGGACGACACCGGAGACGATCAGTGATGAACTGTGATCAGAAATACAGCGTGTGGCATAGTTGTGCGGATGGTGTGGCGCGGCCCGGCTATGTATGATAATGGCGGTGTAGATGGCAGGGTGGGAATGTTGCTGTGCACACAGAATCTGATCCAGGCTCAGGATGCCTATATTTAGCTGACAATATTGCTGTCACTTTCTGGAGCGCAGATTCTGGAATGTTGTGGCCGGAGAATTGTTTCTTCTGCTGATAACCTTGCATCACGGAAACCTTGTTCACCTATACCCCCATGTCCCCTGTATGTGCCCCTCACCTCCCTCCCTCATACATGTTCATGCCTGTGGTCACATTACGTTGGGAGTGGTAGTACTTGGTATAGAACGTTTCCTCATGGTACGTCTTTATTTGTCGCTGCTCCCCATTACTCCTCATCCTCGGCGTGTGCTCTTCATCCACTTGTGCAGATGATGTCTCCACAAACCTGTCCGCGGCACCGCTATTGTACTTGGCGCCTGTGGAGCGCTGAATGCTGGGATATGTCCAACACTTCGGAAGATGACAGATAAGAATTTAGTTTGTTGTCTCCCCACCCGGCACTATGAACCCGTGCCCCAAAAATAGTACCAGGCTGTGATGAAAATGATGACAATAAGCCCAGTGTAGAAGGAGGTCGGAAAGTTTAGTGATCATGAAATTTTTTTAATGTCATTTATTAAAATAAAAATCGCGTCAGAGGCAATTTGCTGCATTGTTTCGGTGTCGGCGGTTTCTGGGGGTCTGTGCCCAGCCGCGGTGCTCCGCCCTGCTGCCTGCGGTTCTCTGCGCCTCTTTAGGATGATGATTTTATCATTGTTCTGTAACACTATATGACAGTCATTGCTGCTTTGTATTCTCACCTCACAGTTGTCTCTAATACATATTGATGCTTGAGGCTGAATATAGTTACTTTATTATATCACTGTACTTTACATGATACGACTGATATATGATCCATGATGTTGTCATATTAGTGTTACGTATGACGCTGCATATTACATGAGCCTACATTATATTCTTCTGTAATATTCTGTTATTGCACTGCATTATTGTATTACAGCCACCATCTTCTCTCAGGTCACTAGATTGTATTATGTCAGATTCTTGTATGTTACGTGATGATTCCTTATGTTGTATTCAGACTGCCTTATAGCTTAGTATGTTACATTGTATTAGATCACCTTGTTAGATGATATTTTATTCCACCACCCTATATTATATAACATTATATTTATACACTGCACAACCTTGCATTACTTATGATATGTTACATTATGGTATGTAACGTTTCTATTGTGTTATATTACACTCATTACATAATATTGCCTTATATCGTGCTACCTTATGTTGTCACATTACATTTTATTACACTGCATTTTATTATGTTACTTTACATGATATTTCAGTTACAATGTAATAAGAGTACAATGTATCACATTATATCTTGTCTATATTATGTTGTTTCATTCTATTACAGTATTTTATAATACATTACATTTAATTGTTACCCTATATTATGTTATATTGTTACCTTATATTATTATATTACATTAGTGCTACGTTAGATTTTATATTACATGATATTCATGTTGTACTACCTTGTCTTCTATCACATTACATTGTATTGCTTTATATTACACTGTTATACATTACATTTCTGTGTCGTACTACCTTGTATCATTACGTTACATTTCTGTCGTACTACCTTGTGTCATTACATTACATTTCCGTGTCGTACTACCTTGTGTCATTACATTTCTGTCGTACTACCTTGTATCATTACGTTACATTTCCGTGTCGTACTACCTTGTATCATTACATTACATTTCCGTGTCGTACTACCTTGTATCATTACATTACATTACATTTCCGTGTCGTACTACCTTGTATCATTACATTACATTACATTTCCGTGTCGTACTACCTTGTATCATTACGTTACATTTCCGTGTCGTACTACCTTGTATCATTACGTTACATTTCTGTCGTACTACCTTGTATCATTACATTACATTACATTTCCGTGTCGTACTACCTTGTATCATTACATTACATTTCCGTGTCGTACTACCTTGTATCATTACATTACGTTACATTTCCGTGTCGTACTACCTTGTATCATTACATTACATTACATTTCCGTGTCGTACTACCTTGTATCATTACATTACATTTCCGTGTCGTACTACCTTGTATCATTACATTACGTTACATTTCCGTGTCGTACTACCTTGTATCATTACATTACATTACATTTCCGTGTCGTACTACCTTGTATCATTACATTACATTACATTTCCGTGTCGTACTACCTTGTATCATTACATTACATTACATTTCCGTGTCGTACTACCTTGTATCATTACATTACATTTCCGTGTCGTACTACCTTGTATCATTACATTACATTACATTTCCGTGTCGTACTACCTTGTATCATTACATTACATTACATTTCCGTGTCGTACTACCTTGTATCATTACATTACATTTCCGTGTCGTACTACCTTGTATCATTACGTTACATTTCCGTGTCGTACTACCTTGTATCATTACATTACATTTCCGTGTCGTACTACCTTGTATCATTACATTACGTTACATTTCCGTGTCGTACTACCTTGTATCATTACATTACATTTCCGTGTCGTACTACCTTGTATCATTACATTACATTACATTTCCGTGTCGTACTACCTTGTATCATTACATTACATTACATTTCCGTGTCGTACTACCTTGTATCATTACATTACGTTACATTTCCGTGTCGTACTACCTTGTATCATTACATTACATTTCCGTGTCGTACTACCTTGTATCATTACATTACATTTCCGTGTCGTACTACCTTGTATCATTACATTACATTACATTTCCGTGTCGTACTACCTTGTATCATTACATTACATTACATTTCCGTGTCGTACTACCTTGTATCATTACATTACGTTACATTTCCGTGTCGTACTACCTTGTATCATTACATTACATTTCCGTGTCGTACTACCTTGTATCATTACATTACATTTCCGTGTCGTACTACCTTGTATCATTACATTACATTTCCGTGTCGTACTACCTTGTATCATTACATTACATTTCCGTGTCGTACTACCTTGTATCATTACATTACGTTACATTTCCGTGTCGTACTACCTTGTATCATTACGTTACATTTCCGTGTCGTACTACCTTGTATCATTACATTACATTTCCGTGTCGTACTACCTTGTATCATTACGTTACATTACATTACGTTGCTTTCATACACGACGTTATCTTATTAATGTTACATGCTGAAATTTCGCTATTTAGGAAGGTTTATACCTGAGCATACACTTCTGTTTCTTGTGGGCTTTTCAGTAAAGTCGTTCATGCCTGGGAAACTTAGGACGGAGCCGTCATTTCACCTCCACATGAATCTGCGCTTAGACCCAACTGGAAACATTGACCTCATTGTTATTTCAGTTTTTCCATTAAAACCTTAATATGTCACTGAATATAAAGTCTAATTTACTGTTCCTCCATTCTGTTAATTAGCCGGCAGAGTGATGTATTGTGTTACCTGTCAGCTGGAAATATATCTCCCTGCACTTTCCTCATAGCTGCATGTTATTTATTGGAAAATGGCCTGAAAGGGATGTTTGTCCACACGGAGGCTGCACCTGGAGCGCGGCGCTCAGACGCAGTGTACGTGCCCTGGACGTGCACAGAAGAATGGATTGTTTGTCATATTTAATTGGGTTTGATTACAGAACATGTGTAGGTTATGATAACACTTCTGAGAAACGTCTCATTCCTCGAAGTCATCTGAATGGTTGCAGCAGATTACAGTGCGTGACGTCACGGCCCAGCCCCAGCCCTCGATAATGTACATAATAAATTATTGAGGGATCCCGGACCATGAAGATAATATAAGTCATATGAAACAGGACCGGAGCTCTGCATCTCTGCACCTCTGCACCCCACACGCTCCAATGTCCATACTAATAATGCTGTCGCCTGATCAGTGGCATGATGACACCTGAATAATCTTAACTCCTCCCTCTGTAATCATTGTTTCAGAGATAATGCTCTGTACCCCCCGTAGTCAGATTATACAGTGAGAACGCCTGCCTCTGTTCTCATAAGTATCATCATACACATAGAGCACCTTCTCCTTTAATTAATATCATTGTCTCCTCCCCAAGTACTCACTGTTGTACCGGTAGGGTTCCTCCCATGTAATCTGTCACATACAGGTAGAGCTGCTCCCCCTATAATCTGTCACATACGGGTAGAGCTGCTCCCCCTATAATCTGTCACATACAGGTAGAGCTGCCCCCCTATAACCTGTCACATACAGGTAGAGCTGCTCCCCCTATAATGTCACATACAGCTAGAGCTGCTTCCTTTATAATCTGTGACATACAGGTAGAGCTGCTCCCTCTATAATCTGTCACATACAGGTAGAGCTGCTACCCCTATAATCTGTCACATACAGGTAGAGCTGCTCCCCCTATAATCTGTCACATACAGGCAGAGCTGCTCCCTCTATAATCTTTGACATACAGGTAGAGCTGCTCCCTCTATAATCTTTGACATACAGGTAGAGCTGCTCCCTCTATAATCTGGCACATGCAGGTAGAGCTGCTCCCCCTATAATCTGTGACATACAGGTAGAGCTGCTCCCCAAGTAATCAGTGACAATTGGGTTTTGCTGATGAGGAGTTTTACTCTTGTCTCCCCCTTTTATCGTTGCTGCGGATGGGAGTTTTTCTCTTTTGTCTCCCCCTTATATCGTTGCTGCGGATGAGTTTTTCTCTTTTGTCCCCCTCCCCCCTTATATCGTTGCTGCGGATGAGTTTTTCTCTTTTGTCCCCCTGTTGTGAATTCTGCTCTTGGGTTCCCTCCGGTGGTTGTTGATAGTAATGCAGTTGTCCCTGGGTTGCAATCCTGGGCAGGTGTCCCTGCTGATTGCAGCTCTGACTGGGATATTTAGGTGTGCAGGATTCATTAGCCCTTGCCAGTTGTCCATTGTTCTTGGAGGTTTTGCATCTCTGTCTGGTTCCTCCTGCCCTGCTGCCAAATCAGCTAAGATAAGTGTCTGGTTTTGTTTCAGCAGCACACATGCTGTGTGCTTTACAATTCAGTACTATTCAATGTTTTTTCTTGTCCAGCTTAGACTGTGTTTGGATATTTCAGTCAAGTTGGATTCTCAGGAGATGCAGATATACATTCCATGTCTTTAGTTAGATGGTGGAATTTTTGTATTATCTGCTGTGGATATTTTTAGGGTTTTAATAGTGACCGCTTAGTATTCTGTCCTATCCTTTCCTATTTAGCTAGCGTGGCCTCTTTTGCTAAATCCTGATTTCTGCCGGCGTGTGTCTTTCCTCTAATACTCAGTCCATATTTGTGGGGGGCTGCCTATCCTTTGGGGTTCTGCTCTGAGGCAAGATAGAATTCCCATTTCCATCTATAGGGGTATTTAGTCCTCCGGCTGTGTCGAGGTGTCTAGGATGTGTTAGGTACACCCCACGGCTACTTCTAGTTGTGGTGACAGTTTAGGGTTTGCCGTCAGTACAGGTTCCACCTACTGAGAAAATCTCATGCGGCTCCAAGGTCACCGGATCACAACAGTACAACTGGCTAACAATGAGTTAAATGCATCTCAGAAGAAGGGAAGAAAGAGCCTTTTTTTTTCTGTAGCCTGCTTTGTCTTTTCTTTCCTCTTTTTCTCTGGGTGACTGAGGAGTCTTGTGCTAGCATGGATGTTCAGGGATTAGCTTCTCGTGTAGACCAGCTTGCTGCTAGGGTACAGGGTATTTCTGATTATATTGTTCAGACTCCAGTTTTAGAGCCTAAGATTCCTACTCCTGATTTGTTTTTTGGGGACAGGTCCAAATTTTTGAGTTTTAAAAACAACTGTAAACTGTTTTTTGCTCTGAGACCTCGATCCTCTGGTGATTCCATTCAGCAGGTTAAAATTGTCATCTCCCTGCTGCGTGGCGATCCTCAGGATTGGGCATTTTCCCTGGAATCTGGGAATCCGGCCTTGCTTAATGTAGACGCCTTTTTTCAGGCCTTAGGATTATTATATGATGAACCAAATTCTGTGGATCAAGCGGAGAAGACCTTGTTGGTCCTGTCTCAGGGTCAAGAAGCGGCAGAATTGTATTGTCAGAAATTTAGAAAATGGTCTGTGTTGACTAAATGGAATGATGATGCTTTGGCGTCAGAAAGGGTCTTTCTGAATCCGTTAAAGATGTTATGGTGGGGTTTCCCACGCCTTTCGGTCTGAGTGATTCTATGTCTCTGGCCATTCAGATTGATCGGCGTTTGCGGGAGCGCAGAACTGTGCGTGCTGTGGCATTGTCCTCAGAGCAGATGCCTGAGTCAATGCAATGTGATAGGATTCTATCTAGAACGGAACAACAGGGATTCAGAGGTCAGAATAGGTTGTGTTTTTATTGTGGCGATGCTTCTCATGTCATTTCAGTCTGCCCTAAGCGTACAAAGAGGATCGCTAGTTCATTTTCCATCAGTACTGTACAACCTAAATTTTTATTATTTGTGTCCTTGATCTGCTCATTGTCATCATTTTCTGTCATGGCGTTTGTGGATTCAGGCGCCGCCTTGAACTTAATGGACTTTGAGTTTGCCAGGCGTTGTGGTTTTCCCTTGCAGTCTTTGCAGAACCATATTCCTTTAAGGGGGATTGACGCTACACCTTTGGCTAAAAATCAGCCCCAGTTCTGGACACAGGTGACCATGTGCATGGCGCCAGCCCATCAGGAAGATTGTCGATTTCTGGTGTTGCATAATTTACATGATGCTTTCATGCTGGGTTTTCCGTGGTTGCAGGCACATAATCCTGTGTTGGATTGGAAGACTATGTCTGTGACTAGTTGGGGATGTCAGGGGGTTCATAATGACGTTCCTTTGATGTCAATCTCCTCTTCTTCCACTTCTGAAATTCCAGAGTTTTTGTCTGATTTTCAGGATGTATTCGATGAGCCCAAGTCCAGTTCCCTTCCACCGCATAGGGACTGTGATTGTGCAATTGACTTGATTCCAGGCTGTAAGTTTCCTAAGGGCCGACTTTTGAACCTGTCTGTGCCTGAACATACCGCCATGCGGAGTTATGTTAAGGAGTCTTTGGAGAAAGGACATATTCGGCCATCTTCTTCACCATTGGGAGTGGGATTTTTTTTGTTGCTAAGAAGGATGGCTCCTTGAGACCCTGTATTGATTATCGCCTCTTGAATAAGATCACGGTCAAGTTTCAATACCCTTTACCTCTGCTTTCCGATTTGTTTGCTAGGATTAAGGGGCTAGTTGGTTTACGAAGATTGACCTTCGGGGGGCATATAATCTTGTTCGTATTAAGCAGGGTGATGAATGGAAAACTGCGTTTAATACGCCCGAAGGCCATTTTGAATACCTTGTGATGCCATTCAGGCTCTCTAATGCTCCATCTGTTTTTCAGACCTTCATGCACGATATCTTCCGGACTTATCTTGATAAATTCATGATTGTATATTTGGATGACATTTTAATTTTTTCCGATGATTGGGAGTCTCCTGTGAAACAAGTCAGGATGGTATTTCAGATCCTTCGTGATAATGCTTTGTTTGTGAAGGGGTCTAAGTGTCTCTTTGGAGTGTAGAAGGTTTCTTTTTTGGGCTTCATTTTTTCTCCCTCATCTATAGAGATGGATCCGGTTAAGGTTCAGGCCATTCATGATTGGATTCATTCCACATCTGTGAAGAGCCTTCAGAAATTTTTGGGCTTTGCTAATTTTTATCGCCGTTTCATTGCCAACTTCTCCAGTGTGGTTAAACCCTTGACCGATTTGACGAAGAAAGGCGCTGATGTGACGAATTGGTCCTCTGCGGCTGTCTCTGCCTTTCAGGAGCTTAAACGCCGATTTACTTCTGCCCCGCTGTTGCGTCAACTGGATGTTTCACTTCCGTTTCAGGTTGAGGTTGACGCTTCTGAGATTGGGGCAGGGGCCGTTTTGTCTCAGAGGGATCCTGTTGGTTCCTTGATGAAACCGTGTGCCTTCTTTTCCCGTAAGTTTTCGCCCGCTGAACGCAATTATGATGTCGGCAATCGGGAGTTGTTGGCTATGAAGTGTGCATTTGAGGAGTGGCGACATTGGCTCGAGGGAGCTAAGCACCGTATTGTGGTCTTGACCGATCATAAAAATCTGATTTACCTCGAGTCTGCCAGGCGGCTGAATCCTAGACAGATCCTAGAGGGTCCTTGTTTTTTTCCCGTTTTGATTTTGTGGTCTCGTATCTTCCGGGTTCTATGAATATTAAGGCTGATGCCCTCTCTAGGAGTTTTTTGCCTGATTCTCCTGAGGTCCTTGAACCGGTCGGCATTCTGAAAGAAGGGGTGGTCCTTTCTGCCATTTCCCCTGATTTACAACGGGTTCTTCAGGAATTTCAGGCTGACAAACCTGACCGCTGTCCAGTGGGGAAACTGTTTGTTCCTGATAGATGGACTAGTAGAGTGATTTCTGAGGTTCATTGTTCTGTGTTGGCTGGCCATCCTGGTATTTTTGGTACCAGAGATTTGGTTGGTAGGTCCTTTTGGTGGCCTTCTTTGTCACGTGATGTGCGTTCTTTTGTGCAGTCCTGTGGGACTTGTGCGTGGGCCAAGCCTTGTTGTTCCCGTGCTAGTGGGTTGCTTTTGCCTTTGCCGGTCCCTGAGAGGCCCTGGACGCATATTTCTATGGATTTTATTTCTGATCTTCCGGTTTCCCAGAAGATGTCTGTCATCTGGGTTGTTTGTGACCGGTTCTCTAAGATGGTCCATTTGGTGCCTTTGCCTAAATTGCCTTCCTCTTCTGATTTGGTTCTGTTGTTTTTTCAGCATGTGGTTCGTTTGCATGGTATTCCGGAGAATATTGTGTCCGACAGAGGTTCCCAGTTTGTTTCTCGGTTTTGGCGGGCCTTTTGTGCTAAGCTGGGCATTGATTTGTCTTTTTCTTCCGCATTCCATCCTCAGACAAATGGCCAGACCGAACGAACTAATCAGACTTTAGAAACTTATCTGAGATGCTTTGTGTCTGCTGATCAGGATGATTGGGTGGCTTTCTTGCCATTGGCCGAGTTTGCCCTTAATAATCGGGCTAGTTCGGCTACCTTGGTTTCGCCCTTCTTTTGTAATTTTGGTTTTCATCCTCGTTTTTCTTCGGGGCAGGTTGAGCCTTCTGACTGTCCTGGTGTGGATTCTGTGGTTGACAGGTTGCAGCAGATTTGGGCTCATGTGGTGGACAATTTGGTATTGTCTCAGGAGGAGGCTCAACGTTTTGTTAACCGTCGTCGGTGTGTTGGTTCCCGGCTTCGGGTTGGGGATCTGGTCTGGTTGTCTTCCCGTCATGTTCCTATGAAGGTTTCTTCCCCTAAGTTTAAGCCTCGCTTTATTGGTCCTTATAAGATCTCTGAGATTATTAATCCGGTGTCTTTTCGATTGGCCCTTCCGGCTTCTTTTGCTATCCATAATGTCTTCCATAGATCTTTATTGCGGAAATATGTGGTGCCCGTTGTTCCCTCTGTTGATCCTCCGGCCCCTGTGTTGGTTGATGGGGAGTTGGAGTATGTGGTTGAGAAGATTTTTGGATTCTCGCTTTTCGAGGCGGAGGCTTCAGTACCTTGTCAAATGGAAGGGTTATGGCCAGGAGGATAATTCTTGGGTTTTTGCCTCTGATGTCCATGCTGCTGATTTGGTCCGTGCCTTTCATCTGGCTCGGCCTGATCGGCCTGGGGGCTCTGGTGGTGAGGGTTCGGTGACCCCTCTTCAAGGGGGGGGGGGTACTGTTGTGAATTCTGTTCTTGGGTTCCCTCCGGTGGTTGTTGATAGTAATGCAGTTGTCCCTGGGTTGCAATCCTGGGCAGGTGTCCCTGCTGATTGCAGCTCTGACTGGGATATTTAGGTGTGCAGGATTCATTAGCCCTTGCCAGTTGTCCATTGTTCTTGGAGGTTTTGCATCTCTGTCTGGTTCCTCCTGCCCTGCTGCCAAATCAGCTAAGATAAGTGTCTGGTTTTGTTTCTGCAGCACACATGCTGTGTGCTTTACAATTCAGTACTATTCAATGTTTTTTCTTGTCCAGCTTAGACTGTGTTTGGATATTTCAGTCAAGTTGGATTCTCAGGAAATGCAGATATACATTCCATGTCTTTAGTTAGATGGTGGAATTTTTGTATTATCTGCTGTGGATATTTTTAGGGTTTTAATATTGACCGCTTAGTATTCTGTCCTATCCTTTCCTATTTAGCTAGCGTTGCCTCTTTTGCTAAATCCTGTTTTCTACCTGCGTGTGTCTTTCCTCTAATACTCACAGTCAATATTTGTGGGGGGCTGCCTATCCTTTGGGGTTCTGTTCTGAGGCAAGATAGAATTCCCATTTCCATCTATAGGGGTATTTAGTCCTCCGGCTGTGTCGAGGTGTCTAGGATGTGTTAGGTACACCCCACGGCTACTTCTAGTTGCGGTGACAGTTTAGGGTTTGCGGTCAGTACAGGTTCCACCTACTCCTGAGAAAGTCTCATGCGGCTCCAAGGTCACCGGATCACAACATCCCCCCTTATATCGTTTCTGCGGATGAGAGTTTTTCTCTTTTGTCCCCCCTTATATCGTTGCTGCGGATGATAGTATTTCTCTTTTGTCTCCCCCTGATATTGTTGCTGCGGATGAGTTTTTCTCTTTTGTCCCCCCATTACATCGATGCTGCGATGAGTTATTCTCTTTTCTCCCCCTTATATCGTTGCTGCGGATGAGAGTTTTTCTCTTTTGTCTCCCCCTTATATCGTTGCTGCGGATGAGTTTTTCTCTTTTGTCCCCCTTATATCGTTGCTGCGAGGAGAGTTTTTCTCTTGTCTCCCCCTTTTATCGTTGCTGCGGATGGGAGTTTTTCTCTTGTCTCCCCCTTATATCGTTGCTGCGGATGAGAGTTTTTCTCTTGTCTCCCCCTTATATCGTTGCTGCGGATGAGAGGTTTTTCTCTTGTCTCCCCCTTTTATCGTTGCTGCGGATGGGAGTTTTTCTCTTGTCTCCCCCTTATATCGTTGCTGCGGATGAGAGGTTTTTCTCTTGTCTCCCCCTTATATCGTTGCTGCGGATGAGTGTTTTTCTCTTTTGTCCCCCTTATATCGTTGCTGCGGATGAGAGTTTGGGGCTTTTGTCCCCCTTATATCGTTGCTGCGGATGAGAGTTTTTCTCTTGTCTCACCCTTATATCGTTGCTGCGGATGAGAGTATTTCTCTTGTCTCCCCCTTATATCGTTGCTGCGGATGACAGTTTTGGGCTTTTGTCCCCCTTATATCGTTGCTGCGGATGAGAGTTTTTCTCGTCTCCCCCTTATATCGTTGCTGCGGATGAGAGTTTTGGGTTTTTGTCCCCCCTTATATCGTTGCTGCGGATGAGAGTTTTTCTCTTTTGTCCCCCCATTACATCGTTGCTGCGGATGAGAGTTTTTCTCTTTAGTCCCCCCCTTATATCGTTGCTGATACAGATACTGGCCAGTGACCGGATCATACATGTACATGTACATATACAGATCCTGGCCGATGACCGGATCATACATGTACAGATACAGGCTGATGATTGGATCATACCTGTACATATACAGATACTGGCCGGTGATCGGATCATACATGTACATATACAGACACTGGCTGATGACCGGATCATACATGTACATATACAGACACTGGCTGATGACCGGATCATACATGTACATATACAGATACAGGCTGATGACCGGTCATACATGTACATATATAGATACTGGCCGGTGACCGACCGGGTCATACATGTACATATACAGATACAGGCTGATGACCAGATCATACATGTACATATACAGACACTGGCTGATGACCGCATCATACATGTATATATACAGATACAGGCCGATGACCGGATCATACATGTACAGATACTGGCAAGTGACCGGATCATACATGTACATATACAGATACAGGCTGATGACCGGTCATGCATGTACATATATAGATACTGGCCGGTGACCGGATCATACATGTACATATTCAGATCCTGGCTGATGACCGGATCATACATGTACATATACAGATACAGGCCGATGACCGGATCATACATGTACATATTCAGATCCTGGCTGATGACCGGATCATACATGTACATTTACAGATACTGGCCGGTGACCGGGTCATACATGTACATATACAGATCCTGGCCGGTGACCAGATCATACATGTACAGATACAGGCCGGTGACCAGATCATACATGTATATATACAGATACAGGCCGGTGACCGGGTCATACATGTACATATACAGATACAGGCTGATGACCGGATCATACATGTACATATACAGATCCTGGCTGATGACGGATCATACATGTACATATACAGATCCTGGCCGATGACCGGATCATACAGCTTAATATGAAAACCCTTATTTATTATAATGATGCCAGACCGCACATAACAGCACGTTCTACCTATTGTGTCCCCCCTATTTCCTCGCATATTGTAGCTTGTGAGAAGCCGGACCCTCGCTCGTCCGGTAACTTATGAAATGTGTTAAATTATATTGTTTTATTGTCTGTACATGCCTATATTTAATTGTAGAGCGCTGCGGAATATGTTGGCGCTATATAAATAGAAATTATTATTATTATATTATCTCAAGTGCACAGAGCGCATTAACCACCAGCAATGAGACAGTTAATGAAAATAATGGAATTTAAAGGAAAAAAACCTGAGAACTTGCAATTGTGGAACTCTACAAAGAGGACTTGTGATTCTCTTTCTTTCAGATAATGGGACGAGGCGTTAAATAATGGATACCTCCCTTAAGAGTCCCGACAAATTATTTTCAGGAACAATCTTTCAAGCGGCTCGTGTTCAGTGGCGCAGCCTCGACGGCTTCTTTTTTCCTGGTTTTTAGCGGGAGATGTTCCACATAATCATTGTGACTTGTGGTGCCGTCACTTAACATTCACTCGCAGCCGCGCTGTAAATTATGGAGTGACATTGACGGCTGTAGATCTGGGATGTGAAGTCTCGCTGCTGCCGTGTCTCTTACTCCATTCCCGGGAGATGTTGTGTCCTTAAAACATGAAATGTGTTCATATTACGGAGCTGCCATGTTGTCCCCGTTGCCCCGCTGTCATATTACTGCCTGGTTGGGACACAAGGCGACTTGTCTAATTATTGAGAACAAGTGGTTTCTGCCCTTCGCCCTGAGGACAGAATCCTCGTTACACACTTGTTACAGGGCAGCGTCCCAAAGGTATGAAGAGCCAATAAGAACCTGCCTGTAGAGGCGCGGGAAGTGTCATGTGACCTTTTCAGTTCTGATGATTGGCTGGAACGTTTCGCAGAGGGAGGGGCATGTGTGTGAATTAGGGCCAGTGGTGGTCTTCTGTAGGATAATGTAGAGGGTTTTGCTAATGACACTGGCCCTTTAAGAGCGTGTAGAATACATTGCACCCAAAAATAGTTGCGCTGTAGAAGGTAACGAGTGCCAGACGCCATATGGTGGAAGCTGTGCGCCGAGTGTCCTCCATAACCGACTAGGATCATAGAAATGAATTAAAGAAGCACGACAAAGAACTCGCTTAGTGGCGTCAATATACTGGTGACATAATGATGTCTCTGGGTATAATGTGTGCGTCTAATGCGATTCTACTTGTGTCATATAAATCTATATGTGTACAATATAACTAGTAATATATATACTTAAAAAATCTGAAAAACATTATATATAAAACCCCTAGGGACATAAATGTACAAACAAGGCAAACCAAGTTATCAACAATATCGGAGACACAATAAATGTACCTCACCCAGTCCTATCAGGCGGCCATTAGTGCAAGACACTGGGTCGGGTCCATACAGTAAGCGGACATGATGTAGAGAGCAGCATGTGGCGCCTGGTAACATGCAGAAGTTCCTATTAACGGTGTTTAACAGGCAAAAGGTAGGACCTGCATAATGATATGAATCTGCACAACCCCTTACAGTCTCCCCCGAGGAATCTATTGAGGGGAAACCCGTCGGGAAGATTGGACTCGGACGTGGACAGGAGTGTTGCCTATAATGGACCTTCCATGCCTCCAGGACTAAGGGGGCACCAGAGCTTGATCTACACGTGGTGAGAGGGGATTGCACGTGGACAGAAGTGTTATCTATAATGGCCCTTCCATGCGTCTAGGACTAAGGGGCACCAGATTGCTTGATCTACACGTGGTGAGAGAGGATTGCACGTGGACAGAAGTGTTACCTATAATGGTGCTTCCATGCCTCTAGGACTAAGGGGGCACCAGATCACTTGATCTACACGTGGTGAGAGAGGATTGCACGTGGACAGGAGTTTTACCTATAATGGCCCTTCCATGCCTCTAGAACTAAGGGGGCACCAGATCGCTTGATCTACACGTGGTGAGAGGGGATTGGACGTGCACAGAAGTGTTACCTATAATGGCCCTTCCATGCCTCTAGGACTAAGGAGAACCAGATCGCTTGATCTACATGTGGTGAGAGGGGATTGGACGTGGACAGAAGTGTTACCTATAATGGCCCTTCCATACCTCTAGGACTATGGGGGCACCAGATCGCTTGATCTACACGTGGTGAGAGGGGATTGGACATGGACAGGAGTGTTACCTATAATGTGCCTTCCATGCCTCTAGGACTAAGGGGGCACCAGATCGCTTCATCTACACGTGGTGAGGGGATTGGACGTGGACAGGTGTGTTACCTATAATGGCCCTTCCATGCCTCTATGACTGAGGGGGCACCAGAGCTTAATCTACACGTGGTGAGAGGGGATTGGACATGGACAGGAGTGTTACCTCTAATGGCCCTTCCATGCGTCTAGGACAAAGGGGCACCAGATTGCTTGATCTACACATGGTGAGAGAGGATTCGACATGGACATGAGTGTTACCTATAATGGGGCTTCCATGCCTCTAGGACTAAGCGGCACCAGATTGCTTGATCTACACGTGAGAGAGGATTGGACGTGGACAGGAGTGTTACCTATAATGGCCCTTCCATGCCTCCAGGACTAAGGGGCACCGGATTGCTTGATCTACACATGGTGAGAGGGGATTGGACGTGGACCGGAGTGTTACCTATAATGGCCCTTCCATGCCTCTAGGACTAAGGGGCACCAGATCACTTGATCTACACGTGGTGAGAGGGGATTGGATGTGGACAGGAGTGTGTCAGGACTCTGAACATTTTTTTACCTTTTGTGCATTACTGCCCTTTTCCAAGATGGCGTCTTTGGTCTCATGTACACTGTCTTCCTGCTATAAAACTCCACCCCAGCCTTCAGTCTGTGCTAGAGTATTCTGCCTTGCATCCAGCTCCTGACCTCTGATTACTTCCTGGCTATATACCTGCTCCTGTGAACCTGTGTGGTGATCCTGCTACTCTGCTCTGAGTTCCTGCTGCATACACCAGTTCCAGTAATCCTCCTTCATCTGCTGCTCGTGTTTACTTCCATCTGCATTTGCTGGACATGTAAGCTGTTTGCTGCTCTGCAAAAACCTGAGACTATTAACCAGGCTTCCCTGGTTGAGCTAAGATATTATTTGAACTGCCTTATAAGCTTATCTGTCTGTGTTTGGACTAAGACAAGGATTTATTCGTGTCAAGTATCCTCAAGAATAATTGTGCTTCATAGACTTTCTGTGTGATTGCATTTTCCTCTGAAGTTTCCTATAGACTGCTGAGCTGCATTTGATATTTGCACCAAGTCTTGTGGACTTGAGTTTCTCTCTGCACCTGTTTGAATCACCGTGTGATAATATAGACTTTACCACTTATAAAACTGTGTCCTGTAGTTGTCTTGTTCCACGCAAGGAGTCTCCTGAGTTATCCCCTATAATTATTACAGAGTGTTACCTGTAATGGACCTTCCATGCCTCTAGCACTAAGGGGGCACCAGAGCTTGATCTACACATGGTGAGAGAGGATTGGACGTGGACATGAGTGTTACCTATAATGGCCCTGCCATGCCTCTAGGACTAAGGCTACGTTCACATTTGCGTTGCGTCGGGCGCAGGTTCGGCGACGCATAGCGGCGCATGCGTCATGCGCACCTATATTTAACATGTGGGTGCATGGACATGCGTTGTCTAGCATTTTGTGACGCATGCGTCATTTTTGGCGCAAGCGTCAGGGCTCAGAGGACTCTGCATGAGGCTACGTTCACATTTACGTTGTGCGGCGCAGCGTCGGCGACGCAACGCATGCAAAACGCATGCACAACGCAGCGTTTTGTGACGCATGCGTTCATTTTTTGCATGATTTTTGGCGCAGAAAAAACTGCATCATGCAGCGTCCTTTGCGCCCTGACAGTTGCGCCAAAATGACGCATGCGTCACAAAACGCAAGACAACGCATGTCCATGCGCCCCCCATGTTAAATATAGGGGCGCATGATGCATGCATCGCCGCGGCTGCGTCCGATGCTGCACCGCAGAACGCTAATGTCAACGTAGCCTGATGCAGTTTTTTTTGCGCCAAAAATCATGCCAAAAATGGACGCATGCGTCACAAAACACTGCGTTGTGCATGCGTTTTGCATGCGTTGTGCGTTGCGTCGCCGACGCTGCGCCGCAAAACGCAAATGTGAACGTAGCCTAAGGGGGCACCAGATCGCTTGATCTACACGTGGTGAGAGGGGATTGGATGTGGACAGAAGTGTTATTTATAATGGCCCTGCCATGCCTTTAGGACTAAGGGGAACCAGATCGCTTGATCTACATGTGGTGAGAGAGGATTGGACGTGGACAGGAGTGTTACCTATAATGGCCCTGCCATGCCTCTAGGACTAAGGGGAACCAGATCGCTTGATCTACACGCGGTGAGAGGGGATTGGTCGTGGACAGGAGTGTTACCTATAATGGCCCTTCCATGCCTCTAGGACTAAGGGGCACCAGATCGCTTGATCTACACCAGTGTTCCCCAAGTCCGGTCCTCAAGAGCCACCAACAGGTCATGTTTTCAGGATTTCTTTAGTATTATATATATCAGTATATAATATATACTGGCCCCCAGGCAACCTGTCCATGGATTGTCCAGAGTATAGAAAATTCAAAAAAGCAGGCAGCCCTCCATATCATCTGAAAAAGCTTGAGAAAGGCTCATTTGGAGCCAAAACGTTGCCCAGACATGTGGGTTCAATAAATCCTGCACAGATTTTTCAGATGATATGGAGTGTTGCCTGCTTTTTTGAAATATATATATATATATATATATATATATATATATATATATATATATATATATATATATATATATATATATATATATATATATATATATATATATATATATATATATCCTACAAGTAGTATTCAACCCCCTGCAGATTTAGCAGGTTTAATAAGATGCAAGTAAGTTAGAGCCTTCAAACTTCAAACAAGAGCAGGATTTATTAACAGATGCATAAATCTTACAAACCAAAAAGTTTTGTTGCTCAGTTAAATTTTTATAAATTTTAAACATAAAAGTGTGGGTCAATTATTATTCAATCCCTAGGTTTAATATTTTGTGGAATAACCTTTGTTTGCAATTACAGCTAATAATCGTCTTTTATAAGACCTGATCAGGCCGGCACAGGTCTCTGGAGTTATCTTGGCCCACTCCTCCATGCAGATCTTGTCCAAGTTATCTAGGTTCTTTGGGTGTCTCATGTGGACTTTAATCTTGAGCTCCTTCCACAAGTTTTCAATTGGGTTAAGGTCAGGAGACTGACTAGGCCACTGCAACACCTTGATTTTTTGCCTCTTGAACCAGGCCTTGGTTTTCTTGGCTGTGTGCTTTGGGTCGTTGTCTTGTTGGAAGATGAAATGACGACCCATCTTAAGATCCTTGATGGAGGAGCGGAGGTTCTTGGCCAAAATCTCCAGGTAGGCCGTGCTATCCATCTTCCCATGGATGCGGACCAGATGGCCAGGCCCCTTGGCTGAGAAACAGCCCCACAGCATGATGCTGCCACCACCATGCTTGACTGTAGGGATGGTATTCTTGGGGTCGTATGCAGTGCCATCCAGTCTCCAAACGTCACGTGTGTGGTTGGCACCAAAGATCTCGATCTTGGTCTCATCAGACCAGAGAACCTTGAACCAGTCAGTCTCAGAGTCCTCCAAGTGATCATGAACAAACTGTAGACGAGCCTTGACATGACGCTTTGAAAGTAAAGGTACCTTACGGGCTCGTCTGGAACGGAGACCATTGCGGTGGAGTACGTTACTTATGGTATTGACTGAAACCAATGTCCCCACTGCCATGAGATCTTCCCGGAGCTTCTTCCTTGTTGTCCTTGGGTTAGCCTTGACTCTTCGGACAAGCCTGGCCTCGGCACGGGAGGAAACTTTCAAAGGCTGTCCAGGCCGTGGAAGGCTAACAGTAGTTCCATAAGCCTTCCACTTCCGGATGATGCTCCCAACAGTGGAGACAGGTAGGCCCAACTCCTTGGAAAGGGTTTTGTACCCCTTGCCAGCCTTGTGACCCTCCACGATCTTGTCTCTGATGGCCTTGGAATGCTCCTTTGTCTTTCCCATGTTGACCATGTATGAGTGCTGTTCACAAGTTTGGGGAGGGTCTTAAATAGTCAGAAAAGGCTGGAAAAAGAGATAGTTAATCCAAACATGTGAAGCTCATTGTTCTTTGTGCCTGAACTACTTCTTAATACTTTAGGGGAACCAAACAGAATTCTGGGGGGTTGAATAATAAATGACCCTCTGAAAAAACTTTTCTCAATTTAAAAAAAAAATAAACAAAGAAATAACATTCTTTTTTGCTGCAGTGCATTTCACACTTCCAGGCTGATCTACAGTCCAAATGTCACAATGCCAAGTTAATTCCAAATGTGTAAACCTGCTAAATCTGCAGGGGGTTGAATACTACTTGTAGGCACTGTGTGTGTGTATGTGTGTGTGTGTGTGTCTGTATGTATGTATGTATGTATGTATATATATATATATATATATATATATATATATATATATATATATATATATAGTTTTTTTTTTCAGATTTTTTAAGTATACATGTTAAAGTTATATTTTATTGTACAGTTATTGCACCTTTGCTTAAGGTTTACTAAACAGTGAAGCTTCACAGCTCTACGCGTTTGCTTACAAATATATATGTTTACAATATCAGTTATGGGCACAGCCATGGGGGGTGCAGATATGAGTCTTCCCCAAAGTGTTACCACAAAACTCCACTCCACTTGTGCTGAAGATCAGGATTTCCCATCCTTGGAGCTGAGGGTCCGAGGCCGCTCCCTGATAACAGCACATAGCATTATCCATCTTTACCATCTGTACAGGGGGCACAATGCAGTCAGGGGGTAAGGTTCTCCAGGAATCACCAATCCCAGACTCCTCCATCAGACGCAGATAGAGAAGTGGATCTGTCACTGCACAGAACACGTCTCCTCCAGAGTCCAGTGGTGGCGACTTCACACCACTCCATCCGACGCTCGGCATTGTGCTTGGTGATGTACAGCTGCTCGGCCATGAAGCTCCCGGCAGGGGCGGAGTGTTTGTGCTGATACCAGAGGAGATGTGAACCCTGCAGTTATGAGGTTATCAGAGCGCTGGCGACTTACTTTTGCTCCTCAGCACTCGGCCCCCCGCTCTGTAATGTTATGGGGTCTCCACGTCATGGCTGGGTGCTGCGGTTTCCTCCACTTCTCAGTAATATCACTCACAGATGATGGGGAAGAGATTTCTTAAGCATTTTTGTCACGGATCCACACCGCTGCCACCAATTTGTCACGATGCACACCGTGACTGTCACCCCTACGTCACGGATCGGGGTGACTTTAGGCCAACAGACGGCTATCACATGTGCAGGGGGCTTATCTTGGTTATCCCTCCACTGCTACAATGTGATGGAAAAACACACACAAGGCTATTGACCTCTTAGTTTACAGCAGGGGCTTATTTTAGTTATCCCACTGCTCTGCAATATAACACGAACTGCAGGGATTTATGTATATCCCGCTTTACAGTTCCGCTTGAACTTGCAGCTCTTTGGCGCCCCCATTACCCTCAGGTCAGACTAGGTACTGCTCCTAGAGTAATTAGTCGCCAAAAGGCTGCCTGCTTTGTTCTGGCTATTGGGCACGTTGCGGCAAGGCGGTATAACTACTCCCACTCAGGTAGTAACAATAATCATCAACGCCGCCGTTGCTACAGTGACTCCCAAAGGCACAGAACACGGTATGCTGCCACCAGCTTCGATTAAACTGGTCCGAAGCTAACCCAAAACAGTAGCGTAATTCCCTTCAGAAGACTTAGGGTACATTTTAGAGCAGGAAGAACGAAAACTAGTAATTTGAATATTTTACTCCGAAAGAAGGCAGTGTTTATAAAAAAGGCATATAAAGATGTTACAATATGAGACAATTGAAAATATGTACAAGGTAATTATAAAAATAATGGGTTAAATGAGAAATTAACACTTGCATGTGTTCAGGACATTGCAGGCAACCAGGCTAGTGGGTGGAGTTCCCATATGTCCCAGTTCATCAGGGCTAGCAGTCAGGGTTCCTCAGCTAAGACTCCAAGCTGCGGTGCCTTGCAGAAACTTATAGCTCAGCCTGGTGACATCACTAAAAGGGCTGGTTTTCCCAGTCCGTCCTCTTTCTTCAGACTTACCAAATTTAACTATAATTCTTATAAGTCTCGTATTTTCGTTCCCAAACATGTCAGAATCATAACACACCCTGCATTCTTCTTATTTTACAATTGACTTTCTAATGAGACCAAATTTGTCCTAGTTGGGACACACAGTTCCGGAGAAATCCGTATTTTGTACCTGATGAAGTTAGAGGCTCATGCTTACAGGGGCTGACAGATCCGCCGATGGACGTTAGCAATATGTATTTATTATTTTCCTAGCCCAAGTCGGTGGCCCAGAATCTCATCAAATTAGAACAAAGACCCTCATGGATTTTGGAGAACTTCTATACCAGTTCTAGCTGGTACAGATGGGAGGGGGACGAGTAAGTTGCCCAGAGCCTGGAATATACAGCCAGAGCAATAAAACCTCTTCTACACATACACATCTCAGAAACACAGAGGGAAGGGAAGTTTCAGCCCACAGCATGAGCTGGCAAGAGAAACTAAAACTTATATTATACATTATCCTCACAATTTTCATTACATTAAAATCTTCTATTGGGGAAAAAAATGTTTTTTTGTCAAATAGAAAGTCCTAGTAATGAATGAAAATCCTGATAATGGAATCTGTAGAGATCAGGCAGATTCTATCCATGGATCTGATAAAAGTAGCCTACGCTTCATGAGACCGCATGTCAGGCTGCAAACAGTGGATTCAATAAGGATTGTTTCTGCTTCTGTGTGACAGGTGTTGCTGAGTATGAAAACAATCAGCAACATATTTGTGTGTATGATCTGTATATATCATACATGTGTATCATTTCCTAGGTGAGTGTATTACACGCACACCTGTGTGCTGGATTTATGTGTGTTACAGTGGCATATAAAAGTTTGGGCACCCTTGTCAAAATCCTAAAGTTGCAGATGACACATTTCTTTTGTGTTTTAGACAAAAAAATATATATATTTTGATCTTTTACATTTTAAAACTTACAGAAAGGAAAATGGACCATTGGAAAAGTTTGGGCACCCTTGGAGATTTCTGTGCTCAGATAACTTTGACCAAGGCTTCAAATGTTAGACAGTTAGAGTTATGGCTTGTTTACCATCATCATCAGGAAAGGCCCGGCGATGCAAATTTCCAGCTTTATAAAAACCCAGCCTCCTATACCCTTGTGCCAAAAAACAGCAGCCATAGGATCTTCTAAGCAGCTGCCGAGCACTTTGAAAATGGTGGAGGCCACAAAGTAGGAGAAGGCTATAAGAAGAGAGCAAAGCATTTTCACATTGCCCTTTCCTCCGTTCAAAATGTAAGTAAGAAATGGCCGTTACCAGGAACAGTGGAGGTCAAGATAAAGTCTGGAAGACCAAGCAAAATTTCAGTGAGAGCTGCTCTTAGGGTTGCTAGAGATACAAATCAGAGTCCCTGCTTGACTGCAAAAGATCTTCAGAAAGATTTATCAGACTCTGGAGCTGTGGTACATTGTTCTACTGTTCAGAGACACCTCCACAAATATGGAAGAGTCATCAGAAAAAAATCTCTCCTGCGTCCTAATGATAAAATTCATGGTCAGAAGTATGCGAAACAACATCTAAACAAGCCTGATGCATTTTGGAAACAAGTCCTGTGGAGAGAGGAGGTTAAAATAGAAATCTGTGTCTACAGTGATCAAAGGTAAGTGTAAAGAAAAAAGGGCACAGAATTTCAGGAAAAGAACATCTCGCCAAACATTAAGCATGGAGGAGGATCAGTCATGATTTGGGGTTGTGTAGCAGCCAGTGGCTCTGAACATTTCACAGGTAGAGGGAAGAATGGATTCAATGAAATTTCAACAAATTCTTGAAGCAAACATAACACCATCTGTATAAAGCAGAAGGTGAAACAGAATGGCTGCTACAAATGGGTAATGATCCTAAACATACGTCACAATAGACGACCTCAGAAGACGCAATCTGAAGGTTTTAGAATGGCCCTCACAGTCCCTTGATGTGAGCATCATTGAAAACCTTTGGCGAGACCTCACAACAGCAGAGGATGCAAGACGCCCCAGGAATCTCACAGAACTGGAGGAATTCTCCAAGGAAGAAGGGAGGAAAATCCCTCAAACATGAATTGGAAGACTCTTGTCTGGCCACAAAAACTGTTTACAAGCTGTGATGCCTTCAAAAGGGGATGGTACTAGGTACTAACCATGCAGGGTGCCCAAACTTTTGCACAGGCCTTCTTCCTTTTTGTAATTTTTAAAATGTAAATGATGTGAAAAAAAAATAATAATTTTTGCCTAAAACGCAAAGTAAATGTATCATCTGTAACTTTAGGGCTTTTAGAGATAATTTCATCATCAACTTGCTTCACTGCTCACAATAACAGTAATTTTGAGCAGGGGTGCCCAGACTTTTACATGCCTCTGTATGATGCATTTTTTTATTGCACTGTATGTTTCTATAAGGAGATGATAGGTTGGCAGAAACATCAGAAGGGGCTTCAGTCATTTAGGAGGGGGCTGTGCCTAAGCAGTAAAACATTGTGTGAATAAGAGAGGGGTGCCTTTGTCCTCAAAGGGGGTGTGTATGTTAGAATCGGGACTGGGGGGCTGCTCAGTCGGGGTCAATGCCACACTGTGTTCTGGAGCTGAATGAGGAGATTTTCCCTGACTGATTCTCATTTTCAAACTTCTCTCTGAATTTTGAATTTCAATTAACGCTCCCAATTTGGAGTTCATGTTCTGTTTAATGTAATTGCAGGAAGCAATTTATTGGCTGATTAGGGCCGAGGAGCCACAAATAACTGGGAACCGCCCAGCCCCCAACCTGTAATCTCTAGTTATACAGCTGCCGTGGGAGTCGGGGGGCATTGTGACATCCACCCTGTTATGATCCCAATGGCTGAGGATCTCTGATATTCCGGGCAAGAAAGCAAAAATACAAGTACTGCTCTAGGGAGGTGGAAACTGGGCTAACCGCATACCTGATCCTAACACAAACAACTAGAAGTAGCCGGTGAACGTGCCTACGTTGGTTCTAGACGTCTCGAGCCAGCCGGAGAACTGACTACCCCATGAGAGGAAAAATAAGACCTCACTTGCCTCCAGAGAAATTGAACCCCAAAGATATAGAAAGCCCCCAACAAATAATAACGGTGAGGCAAGAGGAAAGCACAAACGTAGAGATGAACCAGATTCAGCAAAGTGAGGCCCAATAGTCTAAATAGTAGAAAATAGATAGTGGACTATGCGGTTAGCAGAAAACCCTACAAAAACATCCACGCTGAACATTCAAGAACCCCCACACCGACTGACGATGTGGAGGGAGAATATCAGCCCCCTAGAGCTTCCAGCGAGTCAGAAAATCAAATGTAAAGCAAGCTGGACAAAAACACTGAATAATGCAAATGATCCAAATGTACAAAACAGACTTAGCTTTTCTTGCATGAGGCAGACTGAAAGGAATCCGGAGGAGACCATATAGGTCTGGATACAACGATGCCAGGCAAGAGACTGAGTCCAGAGGAGACTCAAATAGGGAACACCCGCTGCTTAACGACACAGCTGGAGCTCAGGCCTGCAACAAGACATGCCTAACACAATACCGTTAGTGACCACCAGAGGGAGCCCAGAAACACAGTTCACAACACCACCCATCCCTTACCTATCTATATATCTATCTGGGGCTATAGAGGCTGCCAGTAAGCATTGTCCTGTAAAGACTAGGGATGGGCGGACCCCTGGATGTTCAGGTTCGGCAGGTTCGGCCAAACAGTTAAAAAAAAAAAGTTTGGGTTCAGGTACCAGAACAGTACCCGGACCCCATTCACTTGAATGGGGGGCCCGAACATCCAGTGTTTGCCATGATGTAATTTGTGTGACTGCACAGTGGTAAATTCATCACCACCAGTCAGACAGCCGACGTTCCCACGGTGTCAGAAGACAGCAAGAGCCTGCAGCTGTGATCAGAGATAAAAAGTTTACCTCCTGTCACTGGCGTCGGGTGATGGGTCTACGGCTCTCAAAAGCCTGTGCCTGCTGCCGCTAATAACAGTGAGAGCAGGAGTGGCTGATGGGAGTATTCATCAGCTGCCTGTGCTATAAATAACTAAATAAAACCTGCGTGGGTTCCCCAGTATATTGGATAACCAGCCAAGCAAAACTCAGAGCTGGGGGGTGCAACCCTCCATTGTCAGCAAGGCTGGGTATCACTAGTGATGAGCGAATAACATTGTTGCTCGGGTGATCTCCGCCTATTTCTTAGTGCTCGGACATTTAGTTTTCCTCGCCTCGGCTGCATGATTTATGGCTGATAGCCAGGCTGAATACATGTGAGGAATGCCTGTTTTTTAGGGAATTCCCACATGTATTCAGGCTGTCCAGCAGCTGTAAATTATGCAGCTGAGGCAACGAAAACGAAATGTCTGAGCACTAAGAAATACTTGGAGATCACCTGAGCAACAATGCTATTCGCTCATCACTAGTTATCACGACTAGATGGGTATTCACGCTGTTTTTTAAATGATTTAATTAAAAAATTTAAAAAATGTCGTGGGGCCCCCCAATTTTTGACAACCATCCTTGCTAAAGTATACAGCTGGGGGCTGGTATTCTCAAGCTGGTAAGGGGCCATGGATATTGGTCCCCCGGCCTGAAAATAGCAGCCCGCAGCTGCCCAGAGAAGGTATTTATTAGATGCGCGAATTCTGGCGCTTTGCCCGCTCTTCCCACTTGCCCTGTAGCGGTGGCAAATGGGTTTCATGTTTGTGGGGTTGATGCCACCTTTGTATTCTCCGGTGACATCAAGCCCACGGCATAGTAATGGAGAAGCGTCTATAAGACACCTATCAATTACTAATCCTGTAGTTACAGGGTAGATAAATGCACGGCCAGAAAAAAAGTCCTTTATTAGAAATAAGACTAAGCACAGTTTTCCATTTTTATTTAAGAATAACAAACACCGTTATACTCACTTAACGCCTATTCCACTGAAGCCCTCGTCTCCTGTAATAAAACTAAAGTAAAAAACAATATCCCTCACCTGTCGGTCGTTCTGTCCCACGCCATAGTCCGTGTCTGGGGTTTAATAGTATTCAATCTGGACGGTGCCAAGATGCGACCGTCCAGGCTGAGAATCACTGGTGAATGAGCTGCTGCGAGCGCATCAGTAACTGATGGTGACATCATTGGGGTTACCGCCGGTCAGTGAGGGCTGTATTCCCAGCCAGACCAATGAACTGCGGTGACCTCCCCACTAGCACCGTCAGGAAAAAGTCTCCTGGTGCAGAGGTGAGTTCACAGGGATAGTTCACTGCGGTGAATTTGAACTGCTCATCACAGCGCGACGAACACCCAGTGTTCGGGGGCCAAACCCGAACAGTAACACTTCCTGATGAAGTCCATGTTCGGTGTCTGTGCATGTCCAGGGAAATATGGTGTGCACACTGTACAGTTCAGGAAGGGAGGTGCCGGCTGAACATTCAAAGTCAAATGTACAAGATACAAACAGCCGCACTCAAGTCTTTGCGTTTATGTAGAAAGTTTAGTTGCTTTATTCACGTGCATAGACACCACCAAATAATTTTCAAAGAAAAAAAGAGTGCTTGTGGACAACAGGGTTAACATTTCGACCAGGCACGGTCATTCTCAAAACCTCACTGTAAAACAAATATATACAGTAGTATGAGTGTGCTGTACAAATATACATGTGTAAGAACACAGGTGAGCAGGTGAAGTACATATACAGGTCCTTCTCAAAAAATTAGCATATAGTGTTAAATTTCATTATTTACCATAATGTAATGATTACAATTAAACTTTCATATATTATAGATTCATTATCCACCAACTGAAATTTGTCAGGTCTTTTATTGTTTTAATACTGATGATTTTGGCATACAACTCCTGATAACCCAAAAAACCTGTCTCAATAAATTAGCATATCAAGAAAACGTTCTCTAAACGACCTATTACCCTAATCTTATGAATCAACTAATTAACTCTAAACACATGCAAAAGATACCTGAGGCTTTTAAAAACTCCCTGCCTGGTTCATTACTCAAAACCCCCATCATGGGTAAGACTAGCGACCTGACAGATGTCAAGAAGGCCATCATTGACACCCTCAAGCAAGAGGGTAAGACCCAGAAAGAAATTTCTCAACAAATAGGCTGTTCCCAGAGTGCTGTATCAAGGCACCTCAATGGTAAGTCTGTTGGAAGGAAACAATGTGGCAGAAAACGCTGTACAACGAGAAGAGGTGACCGGACCCTGAGGAAGATTGTGGAGAAGGACCGATTCCAGACCTTTGGGAACCTGAGGAAGCAGTGGACTGAGTCTGGTGTGGAAACATCCAGAGCCACCGTGCACAGGCGTGTGCAGGAAATGGGCTACAGGTGCCGCATTCCCCAGGTAAAGCCACTTTTGAACCATAAACAGCGGCAGAAGCGCCTGACCTGGGCTACAGAGAAGCAGCACTGGACTGTTGCTAAGTGGTCCCAAGTACTTTTTTCTGATGAAAGCAAATTTTGCATGTCATTCGGAAATCAAGGTGCCAGAGTCTGGAGGAAGACTGGGGAGAAGGAAATGCCAAAATGCCTGAAGTCCAGTGTCAAGTACCCACAGTCAATGATGGTGTGGGGTGCCATGTCAGCTGCTGGTGTTGGTCCACTGTGTTTCATCAAGGGCAGGGTCAATGCAGCTAGCTATCAGGAGATTTCATTTTTCAGCACGACCTGGCACCTGCTCACAGTGCCAAAACCACTGGTAAATGGTTTACTGACCATGGTATTACTGTGCTCAATTGGCCTGCCAACTCTCCTGACCTGAACCCCATAGAGAATCTGTGGGATATTGTGAAGAGAAAGTTGAGAGACGCAAGACCCAACACTCTGGATGAGCTTAAGGCCGCTATTGAAGCATCCTGGGCCTCCATAACATCTCAGCAGTGTCACAGGCTGATTGCCTCCATGCCACGCCGCATTGAAGCAGTCATTTCTGCCAAAGGATTCCCGACCAAGTATTGAGTGCATAACTGAACATTATTATTTGATGGTTTTTTTGTTTGTTATTAAAAAACACTTTTATTTGATTGGCCGGGTGAAATATGCTAATTTATTGAGACAGGTTTTTTGGGTTATCAGGAGTTGTATGCCAAAATCATCAGTATTAAAACAATAAAAGACCTGACAAATTTCAGTTGGTGGATAATGAATCTATAAGATATGAAAGTTTAATTGTAATCATTACATTATGGTAAATAATGAAATTTAACACTATATGCTAATTTTTTGAGAAGGACCTGTACATATATAGGAAGAAAACCAACAACTTCCGGTCAAAATAAACAAAAGTTACAAAAATTCCAGACAGCTATCTATACATTAGGTATGGACTAATCTCGGTCCAAAAAAGGTATAATGCGGAATGAAATAGGCTACCATGAGCACATTAAAGTCCCATAGGTGCAGGTTAGAGCAGGGACCATTTAAAAGAACGCACTTATACTGAACCAAATTTAGGAAAAAGATACAGGCAGGTAAAACTGTTCAAGCCGCCATAATAGTGTACTGACCTTATGTCAGGAGAGTAAATAGGAAAAAGGTATACAGGAGGAAAGTCCCAGAAGGCTAGAGGGAAGAGAGGAAAGATCATGGGTAAACATGCAGTAAATATGTAGAGCACCTATGGGACTTTAATGTGCTCATGGTAGCCTATTTCATTCCGCATTATACCTTTTTTGGACCGAGATTAGTCCATACCTAATGTATAGATAGCTGTCTGGAATTTTTGTAACTTTTGTTTATTTTGACCGGAAGTTGTTGGTTTTCTTCCTTTATATGTATATATGTATATGTACTTCACCTGCTCACCTGTGTTCTTACACATGTATATTTGTACAGCACACTCATACTATATATTTGTTTTACAGTGAGGTTTTGAGAAAGACCGTGCCTGGTCGAAACGTTAACCCTGTTGTCCACAAGCACTCTTTTTTTCTTTGAAAATTATTTGGTGGTGTCTATGCACGTGAATAAAGCAACTAAACTTTCTACATAAACGCAAAGACTTGAGTGCGGCTGTTTGTATCTTGTACTGTGTCTGTGCATGAACAGGAGGTGATCAGTATGGACGCCGAACTTTACTGTTTGGGTTCGCCCATGTCTAGTAAAGACTAGTGAACGATTGTAGGAGCAGAGAGGTAGCCTACAGGGAATGTATCAGATCACCTGTGGCCCTTGTAAGTGCCTCGGCTCCGCGCAGACTTTACACTGCATGCAGGGTGTCAGCTTTCATCTGTGAGACACGGCTAGATGTGAGCGGCATGTTCTCCATATTCTGGATAGATTGAGATATACGGCAGGGAATTCCTAGATATCATTGTTGAACAGCTGCCAGTGAGCACAGCACATGAATTTCAGCTATTTCCCTGGGGATTGCTCTGCTGCACAGCTGCTTTCATTTCTCTTGACAGGTTTTTAAGTTTCTTTAGGACAAGTTTCATCACATCCCAGTAAGGCCGGGGACACACACAACGTATAAAAAGGTCCGTTTTTCACGGTCGAGAATCGCACTAATGTTAACAAAACAGTGATCCGTGTGCAGTGCGAGGATGTGTTTTTCTCGCATCAAATGATCCGTTGGACATCCGTGTGACATCCGTATGCCATCCGTCTTGCGAGATTTTCACTCAAGCTTGCAAAATGGACATGTAACGTTTTTTTCACCTGAAAAAATTTAAATCATCAACAAGAACATTATTTAATGGCCCAAAAACAGGTGGCAGCCACCAATCTATGCAGCAGAATTCCTGCTTGTGTTGGTGCACTTCTGCTTGATGAGCAACATGTCGGATCTACTGACTTTTAACACCACAGAGCGTGTGCTTTACAACTGGGTACTTTCCCAACGTTTTGGAGAGCCATACCCAGTTATTGTAGATCCGAGGAGGCGGAGACGGATGTGGGTACATCCACTTTTGAAGCAACGGATCAATAAAGGACATTTCAACCGTCTGTATGCTGCTCTGAGGACAAATCCAGACAAGTTCTTCAACTATTGTCGGATGAGGATCCAAAAGTTTGATATTTTGTTGGAGATTTTGTGACCAGGGATTACCAAGAAGGACACCAGGATGCGCAAATCAATTTCTGCAGAGGAGCGCCTTATCCTTACTTTACAGTATGTATAAATCCTCTGTTTACAAACAATGTTTTGTCTTTAATGGTATTACCCATTTTGAAAATTAGCTAATTAACTGGTTATGAAACTTCAACATCATTTTGGCTTCTTTTATAATATTTAATTTTATCGAACATCAAAGCCATCGCATGTCCTTAATGTTTGATTAATCATGGCATATTATTTATCTAATTGTAGTTTTGGCCCATATAACACTGTAATGTGTTAATTTGGTATTTAGCAAACAAAATTCTCTTTTTTCTTTTAGCTTCCTTACTACTGGACTTTCATATGCGGCACTGCATTTAGAGTTTTTACTTGGCAAATCTACAATTTCGGGAATTGTGCGGGATACATGCACGGAAATATGGAGAAGACTCCATCAAGAGGTGATGCCTGAGCCTAAAATGTCCGATTGGTTACGTATTGCCCAAGGATTTCAGGACACCTGCCAGTTTCCGCACTGTATTGGGGCTCTGGACGGAAAGCACATCCGTGTGCGTAAGCCGCCGGGATCAGGGACCCAATTCTATAATTATAAACCGTTTTTCTCTGTAGTGCTGTTGGCCCTAGTCGACAGCAACTACAGGTTTATAATTGTAGATATTGGGGCTTATGGGAGAACTGGAGATTCTAGAGTCCTCAGTTCTTCCATTATGGGTCGGCGGCTGCGCAACAATGATTTGGATCTCCCACCCCCAAGTCACCTACCAGGGGCGTATTTGGATGCGGTGCCTTACATGATGGTAGCAGATGAGGCGTTTCAATTATCAAGGAACGTCATGAGGCCATATCCACGGAGAGGCCTGGACTACCGGCGTAGAATTTTTAATTTGCGCCTTTCCCGTGCCCGCCGTCTTGTAGAGTGTTCATTCGGCATTCTCACTGCAAAATGGCGGGTACTTCAGTCCGCAATACAACTGAGTGAAGGCAATGTCAATGGTGTGATCAAAGCATGTGTTGTTCTTCACAACTTTACTAGATACCATGATTGCCCATCATCTGCTGCTGATGAAATTGATTATGCAAATACTGTCTTGTCTACTCCACGTGTTTTTCCTTCACGTCGTCAGCCCTCAGGCCTAAAAGTTCGTGATGTGTTAACAAATTATTTTGTGTCAACAGAGGGATCGACTGTTTGGCAAGACAATGCTGTTGTGCTTTAAAGTTTAGTTATATTGTTAGTTAATAAATAGCATAATGTTCCTGTTTGAATTGTGTAGTATGTTTCTCCTTTAAAAATCTCTAAATTTGTTAAGTTGCCACATCATCTTTTTAGTCAGAAGAATACATAACACTCATATTTGGAAAAACAGTTTTACTGCTCAAAGCATATATATATTAGCCCAAAACATATTGACATCATATGTAATTGTAGGCATATTAACCAGAGGAAACCAGAAACCAGAACATGCCAAGGGCGCAAATAACTTGGCACATAAAAAAACCCAAATGACAGGCCAAAACCTTGTTAGAAGAAATTACAGGTTCTGGTAGGTTGGGGGTGGCGATGGTGATGGCGGGTGTCCAGCATGTGCGGAACTTGGCCTAGGTGGTGGACCAACCAGACTGTCAACCTGTGGTATGGCAGATATATATGTAGGGTGTTGTTGCAAGTTTCTATCCTGTGTGTGAGGTAAAACTTGATGTTGAGGGTAGAAGGGCATCAAGTCCTGTGTACTGTATTGACCCATTTGGCCATACCCCCCAATATGGCCATGTCGAGCAGACACATGTTGGGCCCAGCCTCCAAACATGTGTCTGTTCAAGTGGTCAGATTGGGCATTTGCTGGATATTCATTAATTGGCCTGTTTTGGTGTTGTTGTCAGCTTTGACCAGGCTGTTGTTGTTGAGCTATACGTGGCAGGGGTGGTGCTGCGACTGTTTGGGTTTGTTCCTGTGGAAGGTCTTGCACCGCCAGAAGGTTTGTAGCTGACATTTGCCACCGTTCGAGGTAGTTGAACACATGAGTCGGGTTGTTTGGGGGTGTTGCCGCATCAATCACAATTTGTAGACAACCTCTGGTCCGCAGCCTGAGCGAGCGTGGAATGGGGCATAAATAGCGGGCAAGACTGCGGAAGTACGCTTCCTCCCCATCGTCATGTGCAGCCCTGGACAAATAGTCCAACACCCCTGTATCCACTTGCCTCCTGGTGCCAGGGTTAGAATCCACCCTTCTGCGCCGACCACGGTTTGGTCTTGTAGTAGGCTGTGGTGATGTATCCAGAGCCAAGGTTGGCCTGGGCTCCTTCCTCAACCTCTGGATTAGCCTCCTGTGTGGCATAAGACGCTGCTGCTGGTTGTGGTGGTGGTTGGTTGCTGCTTGGTGCTTGCCCTGATGGTCCAGCCATTTCGGAACGGAACCTTGACCAACGGGGTCAATCACCAACTCCGAGTCAGATGCAGTCTCCCTTTCTGTCAGATTTGACTCTGTTCTGGATTTCAAAAAGGATTTTTTAGCAAAAAATTAGAAACATATTCACGTTAGAAGATGTGTAAAATATTTTGTGACTTGCATGCACTTACGGTCTGAGCTCCATCACCGGTGCAAGAAAATTAAGCCGATCAAAATAAATATATTTCCTTTTTTTGGTTGCTGCATCACCACTCCGCCCAGAAACTTGACGTTCACGCCGGTATTGGTCCCGGCAACTCCGCCAGCGTCTAGTGACATCATTCACTGCAAAAAAAACAAAATTTGTTTTTGGAATAACAAATAATAATAAATAATCTTTATTTTTAGATACCGATAACATATTCCGCAGCGCTTTACAGACATTATCATTGCTGTCACCAATGGGGCTCCCAATCTAAATTCCCTATCAGTATGTCTTTGGATTGTGTGAGGAAACCGGAGTGCCCGGAGGAAACCCACGCAAACACGGAGAGAACATACAAACTCGTTGCAGATGTTGTCCTTGGTGGGATTTGAACCCAGGACTCATATCCACTGAGCCACCATGCTGGCCAAGCACATAACTCCAACAGGTACAGGGTTTGCAATCACACACAGGCCCTGGAGCCTAAGGGGACCTAAAACTCCCTTGGTAATATATTAAAGGACTATAGCTACTACATTTGAACAATATTTGTGTGTCTTGTTAATGTTTTTGCAGCCTCAACCAAGAGCTTTGAACATTTACATGACTCATAAACACATATGATGTGTTCATGCCTATTTTTATCAGGAACCTAATATAAAAGCCCATTTTTTGGCAAAGGATGGTACTTACAAATTTCTTGCTGAACCTCTTGAGGTCGCTCATCAAAATCGGGGAACATGTGGCGACAGATTGCCCTCCATGCTGCGTCTTTACGTGCACGGTCCGCATAATGTGCGTCGCGTTGGTCCCATAATTCTGGTCTATCATGGACCAGAGCAATCAGCATCTCAACATTTATATGCCTGGCCATGCTGCTATACAGTACACTCCGTGGAGGCGTGCTTCCTGCTTTGCAATCCAGCGTGGGCCAGAAATTAGCATGCCAAAGCTTCCTGATAATGGATGATTCAATTTCCTGTCACCTGGAGAAGTCTTCCGTATTTCTCGCAATGCACACGCATGGTCCGTGTGTAATCCGATTTTTTTGCGCACCCATAGACTTGCATTGGCGATTCTCGGCCGAGATACGCTGACAATCGCAGCAGGCTGCGATTTCACTCGGATCCGGAATACGGGTGAGAAAATATCGGATGATGGGAGCTGACCCATAGATTAACATTGGGACGAGCGCAATGCAATTTTTTTAGCGCATTGCACTCGTCCGTATTACGGTCTAGTGTGACCCCGACCTAAAAGTGACAACTCTCCTGAGTTCCTGCGGCATACATGTCCCATTTATATCACAGTGATTGTTACAGGAAAACAGGATCTTTCTAAATATGTAGAAGCGTAAGTGATTTCTAGTTTGAATTTGCGTCTTGACTCATCGGTGCAGTGCTCTTGTGCTCCTCACTCATCAGTGCAGTGCTCTACTGCTCCTGACTCATTGGTGCAGTGCTCTTTTGCTCCTCACTCATCAGTGCAGTGGTTTACTGCTCCTGACTCATTGGTGCAGTGCTCTTGTGCTCCTCACTCATCAGTGCAGTGCTCTACTGCTCCTGACTCATCGGTGCAGTGCTCTTTTGCTCCTCACTCATCAGTGCAGTGGTTTACTGCTCCTGACTCATTGGTGCAGTGCTCTTGTGCTCCTGACTCATCAGTGCAGTTCTCTACTGCTCCTGACTCATTGGTGCAGTGCTCTTGTGCTCCTGACTCATCAGTGCAGTGCTCTTGTGCTCCTCACTCATCAGTGCAGTTCTCTACTGCTCCTGACTCATTGGTGCAGTGCTCTTTTGCTCCTCACTCATCAGTGCAGTGGTTTACTGCTCCTGACTCATTGGTGCAGTGCTCTTGTGCTCCTGACTCATTGGTGCAGTGCTCTTGTGCTCCTGACTCATCAGTGCAGTGCTCTTGTGCTCCTCACTCATCAGTGCAGTTCTCTACTGCTCCTGACTCATTGGTGCAGTGCTCTTTTGCTCCTCACTCATCAGTGCAGTGGTTTACTGCTCCTGACTCATTGGTGCAGTGCTCTTGTGCTCCTGACTCATTGGTGCAGTGCTCTTGTGCTCCTGACTCATTGGTGCAGTGCTCTTGTGCTCCTGACTCATCAGTGCAGTGCTCTTGTGCTCCTCACTCATCAGTGCAGTTCTCTACTGCTCCTGACTCATCGGTGCAGTGCTCTTGTGCTCCTGACTCATCAGTGTAGTGCTCTACTGCTCCTGACTCATCGGTGCAGTGCTCTTGTGCTCCTCACTCATCAGTGCAGTGCTCTACTGCTCCTGACTCATCGGTGCAGTGCTCTTGTGCTCCTCACTCATCAGTGCAGTGCTCTACTGCTCCTGACTCATCGGTGCAGTGCTCTTGTGCTCCTCACTCATCGGTGCAGTGCTCTACTGCTCCTGACTCATCAGTGCAGTGCTCTTGTGCTCCTCACTCATCGGTGCAGTGCTGTATTGCTCCTGACTCATCGGTGTGATACACTTGTGCTCCTCACTCATCAGTGCAGTGCTCTACTGCTTGTGACTCATCGCTGTGATGCACGTGTGCTCCATGCATTGTTAAAAGATAACAAGGAGTCAGGTCACCACTCCTAAAGTATTAGTGGACTGCATTCATGCTCCTGACTGCTCTTCTGATATTAGTTATATTATACAGCGGTGACATGACCGCTCTCCAGATATCAGTTATATTATACAGCGGTGACATCACCGCTCCCCAGATCTCAGTTATATTATACAGCAGTGACATCACCGCTCTCCAAATATCAGTTATATTATACAGCGGTGACATCACCGCTTCCCAGATATGTTATATTATACAGTAGTGACAGCACCGCTCCCCAGATCTCAGTTATATTATACAACAGTGACATCACCGCTCCCCAGATATCAGTTATATTATACAGCGGTGACATCACCGCTCCCCAGATCTTAGTTATATTATACAGCGGTGACATCACCGCTCCCCAGATATCAGTTATATTATACAGCGGTGACATCACCGCTCCCCAGATATCAGTTATATTATACAGTGGTGACATCACCGCTCTCCAGATCTCAGTTATATTATACAGCGGTGACATCACGGCTCCCCAGATATCAGTTATATTATACAGCGGTGACATCCCGGCTCCCCAGATATCAGTTATATTATACAGCGGTGACATCACCGCTCCCCAGATATCAGTTATATTATACAGCGGTGACATCACTGCTCCCCAGATATCAGTTATATTATACAGCGGTGACATCACGGCTCCCCAGATATCAGTTATATTATACAGCGGTGACATCACTGCTCCCCAGATATCAGTTATATTATACAGCAGTGACATCACCGCTCCCCAGATATCAGTTATATTATACAGCAGTGACATCACCGCTCCCCAGATCTCAGTTATATTATACAGCGGTGACATCACCGCTCCCCAGATCTGTTATATTATACAGCAGTGACATCACCACTCCCCAGATATCAGTTATATTATACAGCGGTGACATCACCGCTCCCCAGATATCAGTTATATTATACAGTGGTGACATCACCGCTCTCCAGATCTCAGTTATATTATACAGCGGTGACATCACCGCTCCCCAGATATCAGTTATATTATACAGCAGTGACATCACCGCTCCCCAGATATCAGTTATATTATACAGCGGTGACATCACGGCTCCCCAGATATCAGTTATATTATACAACAGTGACATCACCGCTCTCCAGATCTCAGTTATATTATACAGCGGTGACATCACCGCTCCCCAGATATCAATTATATTATACAGCAGTGACATCACCGCTCCCCAGATATCAGTTATATTATACAGCGGTGACATCACGGCTCCCCAGATATCAGTTATATTATACAGCAGTGACATCACCGCTCTCCAGATCTCAGTTATATTATACAGCGGTGACATCACCGCTCCCCAGATATCAATTATATTATACAGCAGTGACATCACCGCTCCCCAGATATCAATTATATTATACAGCGGTGACATCACCGCTCCCCAGATCTCAGTTATATTATACAGCGGTGACATCACCGCTCCCCAGATCTCAGTTATATTATACAGCGGTGACATCACCGCTCCCCAGATATCAGTTATATTATACAGCGGTGACATCACGGCTCCCCAGATATCAGTTATATTATACAGCGGTGACATCACCGCTCCCCAGATATCAGTTATATTTTACAGCGGTGACATCACCGCTCCCCAGATATCAGTTATATTATACAGCGGTGACATCACGGCTCCCCAGATCTCAGTTATATTATACAGCGGTGACATCACCGCTCCCCAGATCTCAGTTATATTATACAGTGGTGACATCACCGCTCCCCAGATCTCAGTTATATTATACAGCGGTGACATCACCGCTCCCCAGATCTCAGTTATATTATACAGTAGTGACATCACCGCTCCCCAGATATCAGTTATATTATACAGTGGTGACATCACCGCTCCCCAGATATCAGTTATATTATACAGCAGTGACATCACCGCTCCCCAGATATCAGTTATATTATACAGCAGTGACATCACCGCTCCCCAGATATCAGTTATATTATACAGCGGTGACATCACCGCTCCCCAGATATCAGTTATATTATACAGCAGTGACATCACGGCTCCCCAGATCTCAGTTATATTATACAGCGGTGACATCACGGCTCCCCAGATATCAGTTATATTATACAGCGGTGACATCACGGCTCCCCAGATAGCAGTTATATTATACAGCGGTGACATCACGGCTCCCCAGATAGCAGTTATATTACACAGCGGTGACATTTACGTAATAGAAACTTTTTCTGGTTGTTTTGGGGCTTTTGGCGGCACATGTGGATACCTTCGTCTTAAGATGTATTCATTTATTAAGTCTAATGTTACTAATGAGTTTCTCGTCATTAAATAAAACATTTGAGCTCGCTGCATAGAAGCTGCTTTAAAATGTAACGTGTTTCTCTTATTTTGTGGCCGCTGTTACTAATGCAGTGACTGTGAAATAAAACTCCGTTGTAATCAATAAAATAAGACTAAATCTGCTTTTATGCCGTCCCCTGACAATAAGTATAAGCGGGAAACACATTGATGTGGAAGGGGATTCATGCAGGAAAATGAGATAAATTATTGAATGCAGGGTTTGATTTTTTTTTTTTTTCAAACCAACAAATTATGATTAATTGAAGACGTGAGCCTAAAAAATACAGAAATTACTCGCTGTTTGCTGCTTTCAAAGTCTTTGATAGTTCTCTGCACCTAACGCCCTATTATCACTGCTAAAGATCAGCGCCAAGTAGAGAGAGTGGTAGGGCGAGTCCCTTAAAAACCCTGTCACCCGGAAACAGTGCACAAGGGGCGGGGCTGGAGTATAAGGGGTGTGGTCTTATCATTATATCAATGATGTCATCACCAGGGCTGGGCTGGAGTATAAGAGGTGGTCTCATCATTATATCAGTGATGTCATCACCGGATGCGGGGCTGATATCCTCTCACATGTATACAGGCAGGTTGTCAGCAGTGATAGATGAGGGGCGAGGCTGGAGTATAAGGGGTGTGGTCTCATCATTACATCAGTGATGTAATCACCGGGGTCGGGGCTGATATCCTCTCACATGTATACAGGCAGGTTGTCAGCAGTGATAGATGAGGGGCGGGGCTGGAGTATAAGGGGTGTTGTCTCATCATTATATCAGTGATGTCACCACCGGGGCGGGGCTGGAGTATAAGGGGTGTGGTCTCATCATTACATCAGTGATGTAATCACCGGGGTCGGGGCTGATATCCTCTCACATGTATACAGGCAGGTTGTCAGCAGTGATAGATGAGGGGCGGGGCTGGAGTATAAGGGGTGTTGTCTCATCATTATATCAGTGATGTCACCACCGGGGCGGGGCTGGAGTATAAGGGGTGTGGTCTCATCATTGCATCAGTGATGTCATCACCGGGGGGCTGGGCTGGACTATAAGGGGTGTGGTCTCATCATTATATCAGTGGTGTCATCACCGGGGCGAGGCTGACAATCTCTCACATGTATACAGGCAGGCTGTCAGCAGTGATAGATAAGGGGTGGGGCTGGAGTATAAGGGGTGTGGTCTCATTATATCAGTGATGTAATCACGGGGCTGGGCTGACAACCTCTCACACAGGGCTGGGTGTACAGGCAGGGTGTTGGCAGTGATAGATGAGGGGCGTGGCTGACAACCTCTCACACAGGGCTGGGTGTACAGGCAGGGTGTCGGCAGTGATAGATGAGGGGCGGGGCTGACAACCTCTCACACAGGGTTGGGTGTACAGGCAGGGTGTTGGCAGTGATAGATGAGGGGCGGGGCTGACAACCTCTCACACAGGGTTGGGTGTACAGGCAGGGTGTCGGCAGTGATGAGGGGCGGGGCTGACAACCTGTCACACAGGGCTGGGAGTAAAGGCAGGTGTCGGAAGTGATAGATGAGGGGCGGGGCTGACAACCTCTCTCACAGGGTTGGGTGTACAGGCAGGGTGTCGGCAGTGATCGATGAGGGGCGGGGCTAACAACCTCTCACACAGGGTTAGATGTACAGGCAGGGTGTCGGCAATGATAGATGAGGGGCAGGGCTGACAACCTCTCACACAGGGTTGGGTGTACAGGCAGGGTGTTGGCAGTGATGAGGGGCGGGGCTGACAACCTCTCACACAGGGTTGGGTGTACAGGCAGGGTGTCGGCAGTGATGAGGGGCGGGGGAGACAACCTCTCACACAGGGTTGGGTGTACAGGCAGGGTGTCGGCAGGGATGAGGGGCGGGGCTGACAACCTCTCACACAGGGTTGGGTGTACAGGCAGGGTGTCGGCAGTGATGAGGGGCGGGGCTGACAATCTCTCACTCAGGGTTGGGTGTACAGGCAGGGTGTCGGCAGTGATGAGGGGCGGGGCTGACAACCTCTCACACAGGGTTGGGTGTACAGGCAGGGTGTCGGCAGTGATGAGGGGCGGGGCTGACAACCTCTCACACAGGGTTGGGTTTACAGGCAGGGTGTCGGCAGTGATGAGGGGCGGGGCTGACAACCTCTCTCACAGGGTTGGATGTACAGGCAGGGTGTCGGCAGTGATAGATGAGGGGCGGGGCTGACAAACTCTCACAGGGCTGGGTGTACAGGCAGGGTGTCGGCAGTGATAGATGAGGGGCAGGGCTGATAACCTCTCACACAGGGTTGGGTGTACAGGCAGGGTGTCGGCAGTGATGAGGGGCGGGGCTGACAACCTCTCACACAGGGCTGGGAGTACAGGCAGGGTGTCGAAAGTGATAGATGAGGGGCGGGGCTGACAACCTCTCACAGGGTTGGGTGTACAGGCAGGGTGTCGGCAGTGATCGATGAGGGGCGGGGCTGACAACCCCTCACACAGGGTTAGATGTACAGGCAGGGTGTCGGCAGTGATAGATGAGGGGCGGGGCTGACAACCTCTCACACAGGGTTGGGTGTACAGGCAGGGTGTCGGCAGTGATGAGGGGCGGGGCTGACAATCTCTCACTCAGGGCTGGGTGTACAGGCAGGGTGTCGGCAGTGATGAGGGGCGGGGCTGACAACCTCTCACACAGGGTTGGGTGTACAGGCAGGGTGTCGGCAGTGATGAGGGGCGGGGGAGACAACCTCTCACACAGGGTTGGGTGTACAGGCAGGGTGTCGGCAGTGATGAGGGGCGGGGCTGACAACCTCTCACACAGGGTTGGGTGTACAGGCAGGGTGTCGGCAGTGATGAGGGGCGGGGCTGACAATCTCTCACTCAGGGCTGGGTGTACAGGCAGGGTGTCGACAGGCTGTTACTCTTGTGCAGGGTGGATGTATACATGTAGTGATGTGTTATATTGTTACTTTACAGAAGGATGTCTTCCAAGCCCGCCATCTCTCCATTCACCTGTAAAGCTGATGGAGAGGAGGAGTTAAGCGGAGGAGACCTGTCTTCACGGGAAATAGAGGAGCCAGAGGATCAGCACCTGGTCGGCCATCTGCCCCTCCACAGCCTTCTCCTGAACAAACCTCACCCTGAGGAGCTGACTTCTCTTGTCACCAATATGTCGGCCGACGCTGAGTGGGACAACATGATATCGTCCCAGCAGAGAATGGTGAGTAGTGTGTGCCGCTCTATGCGGGGTCTGGGTGGTCTCAGGGTTATATTGGGGGAGCGATGTTGGTCCTGGAGAATCTCCCCGCTCGCCTGTACTGTGCATGGGACGGACTGTGTCTGCTTAGATGATGGGGCCGTGGAGGTAGTAATGTCACCCTGATACATTGTGCACAGGTGACGTCCTCCACTCTCCGTTCATTGCACACGCTGTTGCCGGTGTCACCTGTATCACATCTTGTTAAATATTCCCACTATGGAGAGTGAGGTCATATGATGAGTTCATCTTAACCGGAGCTTTGATATTAATCATCGTCTCTCCGGCAGCCATGATTGATGACGAGACTGAGCCCTGATTAATGGAGGTGCTCTCGGCCTGCTCCTGTCCATCACTCCATCATGATGCCACCGTTCGCTGACAGAATGCGAATTGCATCGGTCAGAGCGTCGCATCATGGATGACAGCTGCCCCACCGCACAACGTGGGGTCCGTCACTCATCAGTGTCCCCAAACCAGCATTATCATATCCCCTCGTGTCACCTCCGAGAGGAGACAGTCAGAGTCGTAGACAGAAAATAGAGAGCTATATGTGAGCTAGAGAAAAGAGACTGCACCCAGTACTGCACAGGAGGAACAGACTGCACCCAGTACTGCACAGGAGGAAGAGACTGCACCCAGTGACTGCTCGGGAGGAAGAGGCTGCACCCAGTGACTGCACAGGAGGAACAGACCGCACCAAGTACTGCACAGGAGGAACAGACTGCACCCAGTACTGCACGGGAGGAAGAGACTGCACCCAGTGACTGCACAGGAGGAACAGACTGCACTCAGGGACTGCACAGGAGGAAGAGACTGCACCCAGTGACTGCACAGGAGGAACAGACTGCACTCAGGGACTGCACAGGAGGAACAGACTGCACCCAGTACTGCACAGGAGGAACAGACTGCACCCAGTGACTGCACAGGAGGAACAGACTGCACCCAGTGACTGCACAGGAGGAACAGACTGCACCCAGTGACTGCACAGGAGGAACAGACTGCACCCAGTGACTGCACAGGAGGAACAGACTGCACCCAGTACTGCACAGGAGGAACAGACTGCACCCAGTGACTGCACAGGAGGAACAGACTGCACCCAGTGACTGCACGGGAGGAACAGACTGCACCCAGCGACTGCACGGGAGGAATAGACTGCACCCAGTGACTGCACGGGAGGAATAGACTGCACCCAGTGACTGCACGGGAGGAATAGACTGCACCCAGTGACTGCACGGGAGGAACAGACTGCACCCAGTGACTGCACAGGAGGAACAGACTGCACCCAGTGACTGCACAGGAGGAACAGACTGCACCCAGTGACTGCACAGGAGGAACAGACTGCACCCAGTGACTGCACAGGAGGAACAGACTGCACCCAGTGACTGCACGGGAGGAATAGACTGCACCCAGTACTGCACAGGAGGAACAGACTGCACCCAGTGACTGCACAGGAGGAACAGACTGCACCCAGTACTGCACAGGAGGAACAGACTGCACCCAGTGACTGCACAGGAGGAACATACTGCACCCAGTGACTGCACGGGAGGAACAGACTGCACCCAGTGACTGCACGGGAGGAATAGACTGCACCCAGTGACTGCACGGGAGGAATAGACTGCACCCAGTGACTGCACGGGAGGAATAGACTGCACCCAGTGACTGCACAGGAGGAACAGACTGCACCCAGTGACTGCACAGGAGGAACAGACTGCACCCAGTGACTGCACAGGAGGAACAGACTGCACCCAGTGACTGCACGGGAGGAATAGACTGCACCCAGTGACTGCACGGGAGGAGCAGACTGCACCCAGTTACTGCACCCAGTGACTGCACAGGAGGAAGAGACTGCACCCAGTACTGCACAGGAGGAAGAGGCTGCACCCAGTGACTGCACAGGAGGAAGAGGCTGCACCCAGTGACTGCACGGGAGGAAGAGGCTGCACCCAGTGACTGCACGGGAGGAGCAGACTGCACCCAGCGACTGCAGGAGTAAAGCAGCGATGTCTGGTATTGGTGGGGATTTTGCTTGTCCGAGTTCTGTCCTGTGCAGGATCCGGGGACAGAGTTGGTGGCAGTGGCTGTTTTGCACTGTAGGCCTCTCCACCTGCGTTGTCATGGAGAGCTGCTGTCCCTCATCCTCCCGCTGCGCAAGACTTTCACCGTTCTCTAGAACAATGCTGGATGACGCTTATTACCGGATCCATATTTTGCCAGGCGACATTGATGTGAATAGAGACTAATGAAGACGAGGCATCAACAAGAGCGCTGATTAATACCATCGCCCAAGAGCCCGTCACCAGCACAACGCTCGCGTCCTACAGTGTTAGCGGGTTATTCGCCCTCTTAGGCTACTTTCACACTAGCATTTTTGGCGGACGTTGCAATGCGTCGTTTAGGAGAAAAACCGCATCCTGCAAAGTTGTCTGCAGGATGCGTCTTTTTCCCCATAGACTTACATTACCGACGCATTGCGACTTATCGCCAGACGTCGCAACCGTCGTGCGACGGTTGCGTCGTGTTTTGGCGCACTGCCGCCACAAAAAAAGTTACATGTAACGTTTTTTTGTGCGCCTAGTCCGCCATTTTCGACCTTACAATGGGGCAGCGGAAGCGTCGTAAGACTGCTTCCGCTGCCCCCGTTGTGCTTTTCTTTCACAGCATGCGTCGGTACGTCGGCCCAGCGCACTGCGACGGGCCCGTACCGACGCTAGTGTGAAAGCAGCGTTAGGTGTCTCTCGGTCATGAGAACCATAAACTTGGAACTTAAAGAGCTCTGAGTCTTCAGCCGCCACACCGGATCCTGACCGCAGCAGCGCCAATTATTTCATAATGTAGATTACACAGTCCCTTTATATGGATGGTTGTTCTTCCTTTACAGTGTTTTATTTGGTAGATCTGAAGCATCTGTCACTCCGGCTCTATCCTCTGCCCAGCGATGCCTCCTCCTGCATGACTGACGGTCTCTACACTGTGTGACTTCAGGCAAAGGAGCTGTCAGTCAAGCAGGAGGAGGCAGCGCTGTGCAGGGATAGAGCCGGAGTGACAGATGCTTCAGATCTAGCAATTAAAGTGCTGATTTCCCAGTAATGGAGAAACAACTGGACATGTACAGGGATTCCAGGACTTGCATCTGAAAGCTTCATGCACTTATAAATGGGGTTGAAGTCCTGCTGAGAGACTCCCTTTGTACTGAAGCAGCGTGTCATTTCCTTCATTGAGATGAGATGATGGCAGATTGGGGGATTACGCCTCTGCACTTGTACCTCCATGGTGCAGATACGGCCACCATCACTGATGCGCACCGCAGGGAGGAAGAGTCCTGCAACTTCTCTGCAGCAGCGCGTTGGCCCGAGGCGTCTTCACAACACATTATCTGTTTCAAATGTGGAAAGTGCAGTAATTGCAGGACGAGGTAGAAGCAGGCACTCCGGTGTGTAGTGCCGATCAGTGATGAATGGGCATGGGTTTACATTCACTAGATGAGGCCTAACGTGTGTCCCTTGACGTCCAACAGCTTGTGTGCCGACAGACTGCACCATCCTATACAGAAGACCACCACAACAAAGGTGGACCATGCGGAATACTGCCTTTGTAATTGATTCTGTGTTGGAGGAATGCCGGGACACTGTCAGGCTTTTCTATCTGAGCTCATAGACCCCATTAGTAGCCATGAAAGCGGTGTGCACTCAGTCCTGCCCACGTGTCAGTGTGTAGAAAACCTGAGGAGCAAAAAGTGCAGTGCGGACGATGAGGTGCTGAGAATTGCTTGCTTGCTGTGGGTATGTCAGCTGCTGCAGCCCCATGGGTTAAAAACCACTGAAATGCCAGGAGAGAACCAATAGGAGGGTGGTCTGCTGGTCGTGGAGATCTGAAAGAATGGTCTAGGGGACAAAGTCGACTAATAGGAGGGTGGTCTGCAGGTGGTGGAGATCTGAAAGAATGGTCTAGGGTACAAAGTCAACTGATAGGAGGGTGGTCTGCTGGTGGTGGAGATCTGAAAGAATGTGGTCTAGGGGACAAAGTCAACTAATAGGAGGGTGGTCTGCTGGTGGTGGAGATCTGAAAAAAAGGTCTAGGGTACAAAGTCGACTGATAGAAGGGTGGTCTGGTGGTAGAGATCTGAAAGAATGGTCTAGGGTACAAAGTCGACTGATAGGAGGGTGGTCTGCTGGTGGTGGAGATCTGAAAGAAAGGTCTAGGGTACAAAGTCGACTGATAGGAGGGTGGTCTGCTGGTGCTGGAGATCTGAAAGAATGGTCTAGGGTACAAAGTCGACTGATAGGAGGGTGGTCTGCTGGTGGTGGAGATCTGAAAGAATGGTCTAAGGGACAAAGTAGACTAATAGGAGCGTGGTCTGCTAGTGGTCTAGGGTACAAAGTCGACTTGATGCGGTTTTGTTATCAACTCATTTCGAAGTCTTCAGACTCCTTCATTAGGATATCTCACATCCCACGTGCTGATCTTTCAGATCTCCACCGGCAGCTCAGACTAACCGCCTATTGGTTCTCTTCTGGCAGTGTGTCAATGTGCACAGTGACAAATTTTTCCCTGCGAATCATTGTGGTGATTTGCATCTTGGGGATGATTTTTGGGAAGGGTTAAGCTTCATGAGTCCTTGGTGTTCACAATGCACAGGTGACAGCGTGCGATATGACACCTGCAGTGATTCTTGTGTGCGATCAGGACCCATGGTGCTGTAACTCTCCGTCCGCTGTGCTCGCAGTAATGCCCTTTCGCCGACCTCCCTTCAGATATGGCTCCTTGTTTCCCACCAGGGACCCTGTGTATTCCGGCCATCGTTCAGCCAAAATATTTGGTTTATTCTCCGAGCCACCCCTCTCCCAGCTGTGTACTTATAAGGAGTACTAAAGGGACTTAACAAATAGGAAATAACAGCTGCCTCCTGAATTACTCCGCCAGACGCTTTTTATTTGACAGATCCTACAATTTGTTACAACTGGAATCCCAGTCTGCAGCGCAATGCCCACTTATCATTTACTGGGGTCCCGGCGGAGGCGCTGTAACCCTCGATTCCCCAGACTGGTCAGGGCCGAGCACCTACCTAGCCGGTAAATGCTAAATGCAGGCCTCCATCCTGGGGTTGCGTCTGTTCGGCTCTCTTTAGGCTCATTGAGGTCCTGTTCTGTAAATGTGCAGTAACCAGATGTGTCTCCTGCTGGGCAGAGGTGGCTGATGGTCAGTGAGTACAATCCCCAATCACAGGCACGCTATCTGATGGCACCATCATCTGTGCCCGAGAGCCAAGTGTCCAACATACAGTGTCTGCTCCCCTGATGGATACATTGTATCACTGGAACCCCAGGGAAGGAAGGCGAGCGCCACGCAGACATGTCATGGAACTCCTGCCCTCATGCGGAACCTCCCTTGGGGCCCAGTTCTCCGCCACCTCTGCTTCTGGTTTCTTGTTTTATATATTGACAGATGATCAAAACCATTAATTGTGGGCTAAGTTGCTGATAATTACGTTCACTACTGGACACATGAATCATTAATGTGATGCTAATGAGACCCCCAACTGTAATGTCCTGAGGGGTTATAAGAATCCCGAGTGATGACATCACTGATATGAGACCACACCCCTTACCCTCCAGCCCCCCCGATGAGATTACTGATATGAAACCACACCCCTTACCCTCCAGCCCCTCCCCGGTGATGACATCACTGATATAATGAGACCACACCCCTTACCCTCCAGCCCCCCGATGACATTACATATGAGACCACACCCCTTACCCTCCAGCCCCCTGATGACATTACTTATGAGACCACACCCCTTACCCTCCAGCTCCTCCCCCGGTGATGACATCACTGATCTAATGAGACCACACCCCTTACCTTCCAGCCCGCCCGATGACATTACTGATGAGACCACACTTCTTACCCTCCAGCCCTGCCCACGGTGATGACATCACTGATATGAGACCACACCATTTACCCTCCAGCCCCTCCCGCAGTGATGACATCACTGATATGAGACCACACCCCTTACCCTCCAGCCCCTCCCCAGTGATGACATCACTGATATGAGACCACACCCCTTACCCTCCAGCCCCGCCCCCGGTGGTGACATCACTGATATGAGACCACACCCCTTATCCTCCAGCCCCACCCCCGGTAGTGACATAACTGTTGAGACCACACCGCTTCCCCTCCAGCCCCGCCCCCAGTGACATCACTGCAGGACTCGGTGGTTCCGGTTGCTCGGCGGTTGCTGCAGCGCCTTTATTCCTGGGACTGATCGGCTCTCCGGTTGCTCGGCGGTTGCTGCAGCTCCTTTATTCCTCAGACTAATCTGCTCTCTGGTTGCTCGGCGGTTGCTGCAGCGCCTTTATTCCTCGGACTGATCGTCTCTCCCTCCGGTTGCTCGGTGCTGGCTGTAGTGCCTTTATTCTTGGGACTGATCGGCTCTCCGGTTGCTCGGCAGTTGCTGCAGCGCCTTTATTCCTGGGACTGACCGGCTCTCCCTCCGGTTGCTCGGCGGTTGCTGCAGCGCCTTTATTCCTGGGACTGATCGGCTCTCCCTCCGGTTGCTCGGCGGTTGCTGCAGCGCCTTTATTCCTGGGACTGATCGGCTCTCTCTGGTTGCTCGGTGGTTGCTGCAGCGCCTTTATTCCTGGGACTGATCGGCTCTCTCTGGTCGGCGGTTGCTGCAGCGCCTTTATTCCTGGGACTGATCGGCTCTCTCTGGTTGCTCGGCGGTTGCTGCAGCGCCTTTATTCCTGGGACTGATCGTCTCTTTCCGGTTGCTCGGCGGTTGCTGCAGCGCCTTTATTCCTGGGACTGACCGGCTCTCCCTCCGGTTGCTCGGGTTGTGCACGGATCTACAGCTCGGATTTATCAGATGTAATTTGTACATCCCATTAGATTAGTAACTTTTGGTGCATTGTAAACTCCCCTCTTCTGACTTGTGTCTCCGCGCCTCGTCCCCCGGCAATTCCCGAGGCGTAGAACTGATTTTGCACGGATGTCGGTGGGACAAAAATAAACAGCGGCATCTCTGTGCATCCGGCGCTGCTCTTCAAACATTTATATTTTGGGATAAAAGCTCTAATAAAAAGGCCACACTTAATATGCAGCTGAACCTATTCCACAAAGCCTCATTATCATTCCTAATAGAAGCGTATGATTTCTTGGAGAGAGATGACTATTAGCAGGAAAAGACGCTTTTAATTTGATCTTTTTTTCAGTCTGCCTTCTTAATTGATAGTGTATGTAAGTGATCAAAGTTGGCTGATTTGCATAGTGTTCTACATCAAACACTCAAACATCCTCTGGGGTCCTCATAAAAAACACATGCCACAGCAAAACAGCCATAGAAACGGAGGCAGAAAGGGGGGATTGGCAGAGCCCCGAATCCTGTAACTCACCGGTGTGGCTTTTTAACGCTGTTGGTGCTGTATTGTCATGTGACCCCTGTGTCACCCTCCCCCGCATCTTATTCTTTGCTTAAACTGTGACCACAAGTGGCTGCAACTCATGGGAGGATCCAGTATGACTGGAGGGGGCTGGGAAAGTCGCACTCCGGAGGGGCTCATGGGGACGATATGGTGGTATTATAACTAATGCATAGAAGCTGTTATACACAAGTGATGACCATGATGGTGCTGGTTGGTGATGATGGTGATTGGAATGATGATAGTGGTGGTGATAAAGATGATTGTGGTGATGAGGATGGTAGTGGTGATGAGGAGGATGATGATTGGAATGATGGTGGTGGTGATAAAGATGATTGTAGTGATGAGGGTGGTAGTAATGAGGATGATGAGGAGGATGGTGATTGGAATGATGATAGTGGTGATGATGATGGTGGTGATAAAAATGATTGTAGTTATGAGGATGGTAGTGGTGATGAGAAGGAGGATGGTGATTGGAATAATGATAGTTGTGGTGATGAGGGTGGTGGTGGTGATAAAGATGATTGTAGTGATGAGGATGGTGATGAGGATGATTGTGTTGGTGATGAGGATGATTGTGTTGGTGAGGTGGAGGATGATTATGGTGATAATGATGGTGATCACTAGAGATGAGCAAATTTTTGTTGCGGCTGTTTGTTGGGCTCTCCATTCATGTGCTGTGACGGTCACACAGCCGCGACACATGCAGCTGCGGAGCCGGGGTGATCCAGGAAGCCGGGTTCCCTCTGCAGCTTATTCGGGAAGTGCTATAGCCCTGACCCAATCAAATTCGCTCATCTCTATTGATGAGGATGATGGTGGTGATGATGATTGTGATGATGATGAGGATGATGGTTGTGATGAGGATGACTATGGTGATGATGATAGAATTGATAAAAATGTCTGCTCCGTATGATGGAGCTGACCAGACGCTGTCGTTAATAATATTCCCTTATCTACTATATAATTGTCTAAGGGTCACTTCCGTCTGTCTGCCTGTCCCAGAAATCCCGCGTCGCTGACGCCACGACCAATCCGCAACGGGCTCAGTCCGGCCGAGAATTAGTCCCTCCCTACTCCCCATCCGTCAGTGCCCGCTCCATACTCCCTATGCGGCATCAATAGTAAAAAGATCTAATGTTAAAAATGATAATAAAAAAATCATTATATACTCACCTCTCGTGGGCCCCCGGATCCAGCCGAGGCCTTTCCTGCTCCTCGCGACGCTCCGATGACTGGTCCATGCATTGCGGTCTTGCGAGATGATGACGTAGCGGTCTCGCGAGACCGCTACTTCAACATCTCGCGAGACCGCAATGCACTCTTGGGACCGGAGCGTCGTGAGGAGCATCGGTAAACGCCTCGCCTGGATCCGGGGGGCCGACGGAGGGTGAGTATATAACTATTTTTTATTTTAATTCTTTTTTTAACAGGGATATGGTGCCCACATTGCTATATACTACGTGGGCTGTGTTAGATACTGTGTGGGCTGTGTTATATACTGCAGCTCTGTGCTATATACTATATGGGCTGTGCTATACACTACGTGGCTGTGGTATATATTATGTGGCTGGGCAATATACTACATCGCTGTGCTCTATACTACGTGACCTGTGTTATATACTGCTTGGGCTGTGTTATATACAACGTGGCTGTGCTATATAGTAAGTGGCTGTGCAATATATTACGTGGCTGTGCAATATACTACGTGGCTGGGCAATATACTACGTGTCTCTGCTATATACTACGTGTCTGTGCTATATATTACGTGTCTGTGCTATATACTACGTGGCTGGGCAATATACTGCGTGTCTGTGCTATATACTACGTGTCTGTGCTATATACTACGTGTCTGTGCTATATACTACGTGTCTGTGCTATATATTACGTGTCTGTGCTATATACTACGTGGCTGGGCAATATACTGCGTGTCTGCTATATACTACGTGTCTGTGCTATATACTACGTGTCTGTGCAATATACTACGTGTCTGTGCTATATACTACGTGTCTGCAATATACTACGTGTCTGCAATATACTACGTGGCTGGGCAATATAGTACGTGGCTGAGCAATATAGTACGTGGCTGGGCAATATAGTACGTGGCTGGGCAATATACTACGTGTCTGTGCAATATACTACGTGGCTGGGTAATATACTACGTGGCTGGCCAATATATTACGTGAGCTGTGGTATATACTACGTGGCTGGGCAATATACTATGTGGCTGTGTTATATACTACGTGGCTGGGCAATATACTACGTGGGCTGTGCTATATAGTGTTATATACTGCGTGGGCTGTGCTATATACTGTGTGGGCTGTGCTATAAACAGTGTGGGCTGTGTTATATACTGCGTGGGCTGTGCTATATACTACGTGGGCAGTGTTTTATATACTACGTGGCTGCTATATACTACGTGGGCAGTGTTATATACTACGTAGGCAATGTTATATACTGTGTGGGCTGTGTTATATACTGTTTGCTACGTGGCCTGTGCTATATACTATGTGGCTGCTACATACATACAGACATACATACATACATATTCTAGAATACCTGATGTGTTAGAATCGGGCCACCATCTAGTACTTGACGTTTGGCTCATACATTCACCAATGTAATTGATATCTGCAGTTGAAGAGCCGGGTCCTCTGATATATATAGATGTGTGTATTTAGATATGTCTGTGTGTATGTACAGTACAGACCAAAAGTTTGGACACATCTTCTCACTTAAAGATTTTTCTGTATTTTCATGACTATGAAAATTGTACATTCACACTGAAGGCATCAAAACTATGAATTAACACATGTGGAATTATATACTTAACAAAAAAGTGTGAAACAACTGAAATTATGTCTTATATTCTAGGTTCTTCAATGTAGCCACCTTTTGCTTTGATGACTGCTTTGCACACTCTTGGCATTCTCTTGATGAGCTTCAAGATTTAGTCACCGGGAATGGTCTTCCAACAATCTTGAAGGAGTCCCAGAGATGCTTAGCACTTGTTGGCCCTTTTTGCCTTCACTCTGCGGTCCAGCTTACCCCAAACCATCTTGATTGGGTAATTCCACATGTGTTCATTCATAGTTTTGATGCCTTCTGTGTGAATGTACAATTATCATAGTCATGAAAATACAGAAAAATCTTTAAATGAGAAGGTGTGCAAACTTTTGGTCTGTACTGTGTGTGTGTATATATATATATATCTATATATATATATATAGTGTGTATTAATAATAAATAATATGGCATACACAAGTTCTGAATCCTTTCCAAAACACTTTACAACTGCACCTGTATATAATGTATGGTGACATCTCTCTGGAATTCACTAGTGAAGATAAAGGGAAGGCCAATAATCCAGGGCAATAACGTGTAATGTCATTGGTTCCTTGGTGGCTTTATGCTCCACCCCTGCGGAAAGGTTGACTAGACTGACAGGAAGTAGGAAGTGTACAATAATAATTTTTCCCTGTGCTTTTGACTTTTTTACGTTCTGTACTGACACACAAATTTGTTTCCGCAGGATCCGGACAGTAATAAATTACGTTCCCTCTATTCCTTCCGAACTACGTCTACCTCACCACACAAGCCTGACGAAGGGGCTCGCGACCGCAGCGATCTTATGAGCAGTGTTAACTTCGGGACTCCGGAACGCCGCAAGGGAAGTCTGGCTGATGTGGTGGACACACTGAAACAAAAGAAACTGGAAGAGATGACGAGGACGGAGCAGGAGGGTGAGTGCCGCCTGTTGTTCTGACTTTTGTAGCCTGGGAGAAACAAGTGGGATATGGAGAGGCTGAGAAGTACTTAATTGGCGATAGCTTGGAAAGAATTCTCCGCTGGTTCCTATGGTGATGGCTCTTGAAAATACTCGATAAGTGATATCTGTTCCGTCCTGGGCTCCATAGCTGGAGGGTTCGGTGGATCTGGGCGCACACGTGACTCCATGAGTTGAGAGGTTTGTTGTTTGTGAATTTGGCCCTTTTTTAAGTTTCTGCGTCTTCAGTCTCATGAACCGCGATGATGGTTTGAAATGCGTTGCTGATCTGTACAGCCTCAGAGCAGCTGTATAATAGCAGCCACCATTAACCCTTGACAAACGCGTCATTATGAGCCAGTGATCCGATAACAGCTGGATTAATATGTTGGACGTTGGCATTACTCCGTATCTTGGCACTTGGGGCGCGAGTATTTTGCATGAATAGTATTGTGTGTGTTTAGCAATTTTCTGTGGCTGAAATACAAACAAAAAGAAAATCTGCTGCATTAAGGTTTTGACAGTCATACTTGGAGTGCGAGGCTGGCCCAACGCCGGCTGCTAGGACAGTAACAGGGACGGGCTCGGATTGTGCGCGCATTGTCACGCTGCCTTCTTTTCCATTTTTGGTAAGGTTTCTTCTGTCGTTAAGTGAATTGTCTAGATTGGACATTGACCATCAATTATTCGATTGTCCATCAGCGCTCGGATGCCACACAATGTCCCTTAATTCACAGTAATTTCTGTATTGCATCAAACAGAAACATTTTTTTAATCAGCTAATCATTGTATAATCATTGTATGTACTCGGCTGATAATAACCTGGCGTGGAACCTACAGCAATTCTTCTATGGCAGAACATCACTAGGGTTAGGTTTGTGAGAGCCCCCCATGGCTTCCATGAAACATCCCTGCAAGTCTGTGAGCTGTGAGGACTATGTGTAGAGCACATCATACAGCGGCGATTCAGAGCCCGGGATCTGACTGCTCACCTCGGCTATCGGAGGACTGAAGATGCCAATATATCAGGGTGACTTCTGCGTAATGGTGCAATTTGTGTTTGTTCAGGGTGAGTAGTATGAGATGGCTGAGGGAGATGTAGAATTGTAAGCAGGCGAACAATACTCAGGCTGTGGTAGATGGGTAGGCATGAAGAAAACCAAGACGAGATCAGGTAACCAGGAGAACGATGGTAGACGCAGACATCAGGGCCAGGGGAAGAGCTTGTAGGCATTGATGGAAGCGGGAGCTGAAGAATAATAGATAGAACTGGTTATGGGGGATCTAGTGGTAGATATGAATGTGATGGTGGATCTAATGGTAGACATGAACGGTGATGGTGGATCTAGTGGTAGACATGAATGGTGACAGTGGATCTAGTGGTAGACATGAATGGTGTTGGTGGATCTAATGGTAGACATGAATGGTGATGTGGATCAAGTGATGGACATGAATGATGATGGTGGATCTAGTGGTAGACATGAATGGTGATGATGGATCTAGTGGTAGACATGAATGGTGACAGTGGATCTAATGGTAGACATGAACGGTGACGGTGGATCTAGTGGTAGACATGAATGATGATGGTGGATCTAGTGGTAGACATGAATGGTGACAGTGGATCTAATGGTAGACATGAATGGTGATGGTGGATCTAGTGATGGACATGAATGGTGATGGTGGATCTAGTGGTAGACATGAATGGTTGCAGTGGATCTAATGGTAGACATGAATGCTGATGGTGGATCTAGTGGTAGACATGAATAGTGATGTGGATCTAGTGGTGGACATGAATGGTGATAGTGGATCTAGTAGTAGACATGAATGGTGACGGTGGATCTAGTGGTACAGATGAAAGATGATACATGATCTAGTGGTAGACATGAATGGTGATGGTGGATCTAGTGGTGGACATGAATGGTGATGGTGGATCTAGTGGTAGACATGGCCATAATGGTACCCATAGATGGTGGGTAGATGGATTGTCGGGTGTTTTGGCTCTGCGGTAATGAGCAGTTCGCTGCAGTCTCATCATGGTTGGCGTCTGGATGGCAGGCTCTGTCATGGTTGGCATCTGGATGGCAAGCACGCTCATGGTTGGTGTCTCGATGGCAGGCTATGTCATGGTTGGTGTCTGGATGGCAGGCTCTGTCATGGTTGGCATCTGGATGGCAGGCTCTGTCATGGTTGGCATCTGCATGGCAAGCACGGTCATGGTTGGTGTCTCGATGGCAGGCTATGTCATGGTTGGCATCTGGATGGCAGGCACGGTCATGGTTGGCGTCTAGATGGGAGGCTGTGTCATGTGTTGTGAATTCTGCTCTTGGGTTCCATCCGGTGGTTGTTGATAGTAATGCAGTTGTCCCTGGGTTGCAATCCTGGGCAGGTGTCCCTGCTGATTGCAGCTCTGACTGGGATATTTAGGTGTGCAGGATTCATTAGCCCTTGCCAGTTGCCCATTGTTCTTGGAGGTTTTGCATCCCTGTCTGGTTCCTCCTGCCCTGCTGCCAAATCAGCTAAGATAAGTGTCTGGTTTTGTTTCTGCAGCACACATGCTGTGTGCTTTACAATTCAGTACAATTCAATGTTTTTCTTGTCCAGCTTAGACTGTGTTTGGATATTTCAGTCAAGTTGGATTCTCAGGAGATGCAGATATACATTCCATGTCTTTAGTTAGATGGTGGAATTTTTGTATTATCTGCTGTGGATATTTTTAGGGTTTTAATACTGACCGCTTAGTATTCTGTCCTATCCTTTCCTATTTAGCTAGCGTGGCCTCTTTTGCTAAATCCTGATTTCTGCCTGCGTGTGTCTTTCCTCTAATACTCACAGTCAATATTTGTGAGGGGCTGTCTATCCTTTGGGGTTCTGCTCTGAGGCAAGATAGAATTCCCATTTCCATCTATAGGGGTATTTAGTCCTCCGGCTGTGTCGAGGTGTCTAGGATGTGTTAGGTACACCCCACGGCTACTTCTAGTTGCGGTGACAGTTTAGGGTTTGCGGTCAGTACAGGTTCCACCTACTCCTGAGAAAGTCTCATGCGGCTCCAAGGTCACCGGATCATAACAGTCATGGTTGGCATCTGGACGGCAGGCACAGTCATGGTTGATGTCTGGATGGCAGGCACTGTCATGGTTGGCGTGTGGATGGCAGGCACGGTCATGGTTGGCGTGTGGATGGCAGGCACGGTCATGGTTGATGTCTGGATGGCAGGCACGGTCATGGTTGGCGTCTGGATGGCAGGCACGGTCATGGTTGGTGTGTGGATGGAAGGCACGGTCATGGTTGATGTCTGAATGGCAGGCACGGTCATGGTTGGCATCTGGATGGCAGGCACGGTCATGGTTGGCGTCTGGATGGCAGGCACAGTCATGGTTGATGTTTGGATGGCAGGCTCTGTCATGGTTGGCATCTGGATGGCGGGCACGGTCATGGTTGGCGTCTGGATGGCGGGCATGGTCATGGTGCAGGGTTCATTACCATTACTTTACTGTAGCAGAATTAACTGATCTTCTCGCTATAATAATCTCTTCTCATTTTGCACTTTGTGACCCGGAAGCTAAAATACAAAACATTCTGGAAAGTGTTTCTGAGCAGCTAATCGAGTTCCCCCATATTGAGGGAAACGAGGAAGCTGTAAAAAAAAAAAGCGGCTAATGAGAATGGAGGGTCTGCCAAGGAGAAGGTGGCAGGTTTGTGCCGGGAGGATTGTGCGCAGCTGCTGAAATCTGGTTGTTGCCCCAGTTGAAATGGTCAAGTGGCGCTTGTGTTCCAGGGCCGTCTGTTGGCGGAAGGAGGAGAGGTGTCCCGGCATAATGCGCAGCTGTTAATAAGAATCCTCTGTAATTCCCCTTCTGACGAGCACCGAGAGTCACCCATAAATAATGCATCCATCACACACATAACAGATTGACAACATTACTTGGGAATTAGATTCTCGCTTCCATCTTTAAGACTCAAACCAATAAACTAAGGGGAAGGAAAGTGTAATAAACCGATAACCACGTGTAATCACTGCACGCGTGTCCATAACGGTGGGGACTGGCTGATCCGGACTATTCTGGAATATTGGAAGTGTGATAATGACACATGGACGGTGGACACATGGGCAGCACGGTGGCTCAGTGGTTAGCACTGCAGCCTTGCAGCGCTGGAGTCCTGGGTTCTAATCCCACCTTGGATAACATCTGCAAAGAGTTTGTATGTTCTCCCCGTGTTTGCTTGGGTTTCCTCTGGGTTCTCCGGTTTCCTCCCACATTCTAAAGACCTACTGATAGGGAATTTAGATTGTGAGCCCCATCGGGGACAGCAATGATAATGTGTGCAAACTGTACAGCGCTGCGGAATATGTCAGTGCTATATAAAAATAAAGACTATTACTATTATATGGATTGGTGCCGCGTCCTGCTGATCTGGTAGCCATGGCACGTAAGTCGTGTTGTAGCCTGAGTTGTGCAGTCTCCGCAGCCTGCTCCGTCCATTGTACACTCCGCTCTGCAGGGGCCTTGGTTGCCCCCTCACATTGTTATGGCTGTGGGGGCTCCAGCAAAGTCTGAGATTTGGAAATCTACAAAGTGGCTGAAAGGGGCCGAAATGCTGCAGTCGCCTGTTGGTGATCTGTGGAGGTCTCTACTACTCCGAGCCCCAATCATATTACCGTCAGTCAGAGGCACTCGTACTGTATAAGTTAGTGCACCCTTTATCGGGGCATGTTCATGGCATGATGTGCAGCATCAGGTGGTCACAGACTGGCATCGCCTTGGTCAGTGGTTATCCAATCGCCAGCCACGTGTCACATGTGCACTGAATGATCAGGACTAGATGAGAAAAATTGTTCTATCTCTGATCTCGCCAGTGCGACGATCAACAAGAACGCTATAATAAATAATAGTCTTTATTTTTATATAGCGCTGACATATTCCGCAGCGCTGTACAGGTTGCACACATTATCATCGCTGTCCCTGATGGGGCTCACAATCTAAATTCCCTATCAGCATGTCTTTAGAATGTGGGAGGAAACCGGAGAACCTGGACGAAACCCACGCAAACACGGAGAGAACATACAAACTCTTTGCAGATGTCGTCCTTGGTGGGATTTGAACCCAGGACCCCAGTGCTAACCACTGAGACACCGTGCTGCCCGTAACGCTGATCTTTTCTGCTAAACACCATGCCATTTCTCTCAGTGAGGGAGGTTTGTGCTCACTCATTGCGTGATGGGCGCCTGTGTAGGCTGCACGGTTAGGGTGGATCCCCAGAACCTGCAGGGTAATAGCGACTCTGTTCCAAAGACGGCTGAACCTTGAACTTCACATGGACTAGCCTCATTCGTGGCGGTCATTCGTGGGACTAGTCTGTGGATTTTCGGCCATTTTCCAATAATGAACGTGCTGTGCGTATCCTGCTCCATGCATACGTTGTGGATGGAGCGTTCAGGAGTGGGATCTGCAGGTAAATCCTGACAGTGTGAGCGCGGCTCTAAAGGTCTTTCTTCTGGATTTAATTGGACATAAGAGGTGTTGGAGCATTAGATTATGGATGACCAGGTGGTGATGCTATAAGGTGCCTATCCTAGATGCGAGGGCACGCCATCATCTGACAATCGGCAGGGCTTCCTCCTCGCTCCCTGCCGCAGCACAGACGCCCACAATTCAGACGGGGAAGACGGACTTTCAGGGTAAAGACCCCCACGAGGACAGAATGGAGCAGAACATTACTGCTCTGCCGTGCTGGGAGATGGCGCAGATGTGAGGACTGAAGTGACACGTTCTGCTCTGCTACATCTGGCCGGCATTATGTTGTTTCATCAGTAACACTAGCGTTCTCCTTTCTTCTTTGAACCCTTCCTCCCTGTAAAAGGCAATCAGGATCCGCAGATAAGAGCCTCTTTGATGAATCTGATCGATAACATTTCCTCCTGACATTTCCGAGATCTGAACCTGTTTCTTCTCCCTGGTGCAGTGGACACCGTGCAGAAAGGTCGCCGCGCCGGTAACTGATATTTAGAAGTTTGGTCGGAAACCAGAAATAATATGATAAATAAATAAAACTCCATCGTTTGCCTGCAACTTGCAAGGATGAAATGAGGCGAGAGCGTAGATGTGTGCTGGGACCACCAGAAGAAGAGACCGTCGGCTCTCTCGCGCTGCCCTGTGGCTGGTTCTGTGCCAAGTAGCTGCCAGCCCCGCGCTTGTCTCATGTCTAATTGTGTGGCTGCACCAGTGATTCCCTTCATGGAACAGTTGGCGTTCGGAGCCGGAGCGCCGGCGTGTCATCTGGCACCGTGATCTCCGAGCTGAAGATGGGAGACATCTAGGAGATCAGAGGACCAGAAAGGCCCGCACTACAAGTCACAGAGGCGTCCAGGCCTGGGGCCATAAATCTGCATGTCTCCAATACATTCTGTGCTCCGGCCTCTGTACAGTTATCTCTGTCACCGGCTGGTATATCGCTATCATATACACAGCGCTGTACAGACCCCAATCTACATCCCCTATTACTAGGAAACCCACCAGACACGCGGAGAACATCCAGACTTCTGGCACGTCTCCCAGTCACTGACCACAAGCAGAGACCTTGAAAATGATGGGGTAATGTAGCGCCACCTCTCACCATAAAGTTGTGAAACTTCTCAGAATCTTTAAGGAAAGTGTGTGGCTGCTGCTCGGCTTTCTGGAGTCCTGGAGCAGCAGAGCCGACATGTCGCCATTTCCGGCACAGGCAGCGATCACCAGTCTCAGGCAGGGTCTCAGGCAATCGTTGGGGTCTTTACACCGTGAGGTTAGACTCCCAGGAGCAGTCTGAGCCCGCAGTAAGAGTTAACCCTGTGCTTTCCTCCTGGAGACTGTGGTGTAGAAGCATGGTCCAGGCCGCGGAGGTTTCCCCAGGGTTATTTGGCCTCACTTTCCGCGCCGCCCCCGCTGTTCCACAACAGGCTCTGAAAGTGCCTTAAGTGCTTTTGACCGTGGTAATGAAGGAAAATGGCCTGGGAGCAAGGAGGGCCCTGCATTACCTGTAAAAGCGCCATTAGGCCGGGCCGGCTGACGAAGGCTAACGACCACGCTTATTTACTGCGCCCGGCAAATCTATTATTTCCTGCAAGACTCTGGAGCCGGACACAAAATGTCAGCACAGAAGGGAAATGTTTCACTGCATAATAAGAAGGGATACCGCGCTAATTAGGCGGCAGATTGTTAACCCGCGGTGTGCCGACGCCCGCACATGTTACTCTGACATTACTCCCGAGCCATCACACGGTCACTTATCGGACCAGGTCGCTTCATACATGAATTAATCACGTGTTATTCTGCTGCCTCCCTCCATTTTTGTTGTTCCGAAGTGCTGCGCTTAGGGCTCCTCCCCTTTGTCCATGCTCCTCCATTACGATCTCAGGTCTAATCTTCCTCACCAAGTCCATCTAATGGAAATCAACTCCTCCTTAACTGACTTCACACTGAGATTTCTAAGAAGCAGAGCTGCAGTGTAAAGCATGGCACAGAAATAGAGCTAGCAGCGGGAGGAGTGGATTTCAGTATTCTCGACGGCTGTGTTCCCATGAGCCGAGTGCACTCACAATGGCCCTTTTTGTCGCTCTTGTTGGTGCTGTGCTTTATTTTCCTGCTATTTCACTCGCGGCGTTACGATCCAGAGCATCCTATCGGGTCAGTCTGTCTGGTCAGTGAGCCTGGCTCACACAGCCTGCTTGTCTGCGACAAGAAGCACATTCATTTCTCTCCACAGAGCCGACCAGAGCCAAAAGGCAGAGCAACGGCCCCCACAGAGCCGACCAGAGCCAAACGGCAGAGCATCGTCCCCTACAGAGCCAACCAGAGCCAAACGGCAGAGCAGCGGCCCCCACAGAGCCAACCAAAGCCAAATGGCAGAGCAACGGCCCCCACTGAGCCGACCAGACCCAAACGGCAGAGCAACGGCCCCCACTGAGCCGACCAGAGCCAAACGGCAGAGCAACGGCCCCCACTGAGCCGACCAGAGCCAAACGGCAGAGCAGCGTCTCCCACTGAGCCGACCAGACCCAAGCGGCAGAGCAACGGCCCCCACTGAGCCGACCAGAGCCAAACGGCAGAGCAACGGCCTCCACTGAGCTGACCAGAGCCAAACGGCAGAGCAGCGGCCCCCACTGAGCCGACCAGAGCCAAACGGCAGAGCAACGACCCCCACAGAGCCGACCAGAGCCAAACGGCAGAGTAAAGGCCCCCCCACTGAGCCGACCAGAGCTAAACTGTAGAGCAGCGGCCCCCACTAAGCCGACCAGAGCCAAACAGCAGAGCAGCGGCCCCCACTGAGCCGACCAGAGCCAAACGGCAGAGCAGCGGCTCCCACTGAGTCGACCAGAGCCAAACGGCAGAGCAGTGGCCCCCCACTGAACCTTCCAGAGCCAAACGGCAGAGCAGTGGCCCCCACTGAGCCGACCAGAGCCAAACGGCAGAGCAGCAGCCCCCACTGAGCCGACCAGAGCCAAACGGCAGAGCAACGGCCCCCACTGAGCCGACCAGAGCCAAACGGCAGAGCAACGGCCCCCACTGAGCCGACCAGAGCCAAACGGCAGAGCAGTGGCCCCCACTGAACCGTCCAGAGCCAAACGGCAGAGCAGTGGCCCCCACTGAGCCGACCAGAGCAAACGGCAGAGCAGCGGCCCCCACTGAGCCGACCAGAGCCAAACGGCAGAGCAGCGCTCCCACTGAGCCGACCAGAGCCAAACGGCAGAGCAGCGGCCCCCACTGAGCCGACCAGAGCCAAACGGCAGAGCAGTGGCCGCAGCGTGTGACTGTTTTCTGAATGGGGAGTGTGGAGCCATCACCCTGAACAGACCAGAGCTGGAACGGCTTGTTAAATCACAACATGATATGGCTCCCTCTGCTCCTGCCGTCCGGTGGGCACGCATTACTGCATCTTATCCCGAACACTCTGCTCGGCGGCGTCGGGCCAGAGCCTGACTATGAGATCGCACTTTCTAGTAAAAGCCTTTCAGGGTGATAAATCATGGACGGTCTGCTTCTTTATCAGTCCAGAATTGATGTAACCACACTGACGGTTTCCACTGGCTGCTCTTCTCTAGTGTTCAGCAGTTTGGGGACTGCCGCAGGTTCTGGGGTCCGCATTTCTGCTTTATAGGGTTTACATATTGCATTATTTGCAGAATTTGGACCCCAGGAAGGTGATAAATTCACTGTCTGGAGCCACCATTCCGCCCTGACCTGGTCACTGATGAAGCGTTAGCCCGGTGGGCCCACTGCTGACGTCAAAGCTCAGCCTGGCTGCAGCCATATTGGCATTATGTACATCTGCGGGGGCCGACATTAGCGTGTCATGTCATTCTATTGCTTCGTGTATCCAGACTCGCTGACAGGCAGAATTGGACACGTGGGCTAATCTGGCCTGGGACTGCGCGCTTTTATATGTGCTCACCCTCCATTTTCCTAAAGCTTCATTTTTCTCTCATTTACATGGCGGATGGTTGTTACGAGCGCTCATTACTGCTCACATTTCACCCATAATTGTGCTGTGTAGATGGTGAACCCGGTGAGGTTGGTGATTTGTGTCAGGATGGAGGCAAAGCGAACCATAACTCAGGAGGCGTCACTCAAGGAGCAAAGAAAACCTCCATCTATTGATCTGTGCACAGGTTAATGAAATACATTACACACATTCCTCCAAGAGTCCGGGCTCGCTGGCAGAACGTTGGAAGACACCAGAGAGGCGGAAAAAAGAGCAAAGGCAAGCGAAAGAAGACGAGAGAAGCCGCTGCTCTCAGACCGCGCGATGGTCCCTACATCCTGATAAACTTGGTGCTCAGACCGCCCTGACGGTCCCTTTTTCCTGATACACTTGGTGCTCAGACCGCCCTGATGGACCCTATGTCCTGATACACTTGGTGTCAGACCGCCCTGATGTTCCTATGTCCTAACACACTTGGTGTCAGACCACCCTGACGATTTCTATGTCCTGATACACTTGGTGCTCAGACCACCCTGACGGTCCCTATGTCCTGATACACTTAGTGCTCAGACCGCCCTGATGGTCCCTATGTCCTGATACACTTGGTGTCAAACCGCCCTGATGGTCCCTATGTCCTGATACACTTGGTGTCAGACCGCCCTGATGGTCCCTATGTCCTGATACACTTGGTGTCAGACCGCCCTGATGGTCCCTATGTCCTGATACACTTGGTGTCAGACCGCTCTGATGGTCCCTATGTCCTGATACACTTGGTGTCAGACCGCCCTGATGGTCCCTATGTCCTGATACACTTAGTGCTCAGACCGCCCTGATGGTCCCTACGTCCTGATTCACTTGGTGTCAGACCACCCTGACGATTCCCATGTCCTGATACACTTTGTGCTCAGACCGCCCTGATGGTCCCTATGTCCTGATACACTTTGTGCTCAGACCACCCTGATGGTCCCTATGTCCTGATACACTTGGTGTCAGACCGCCCTGATGGTCCCTACGTCCTGATTCACTTGGTGTCAGACCACCCTGACGATTCCCATGTCCTGATACACTTTGTGCTCAGACCGCCCTGATGGTCCCTATGTTCTGATACACTTTGTGCTCAAACCGCCCTGACGGTCTCTATGTCCTGATACACTTGGTGTCAGACCACCCTGACGGTCCCTATGTCCTGATACACTTGGTGCTCAGACTGCCCTGACGGTCCCTATGTCCTGATACACTTGGTGCTCAGACCGCCCTGATGGTCCCTATGTCCTGATACACTTGGTTCTTGCCCTTTTCCAGACCCTTCTGCAGATTTTGTCCTGATGACTTGCGACCTCTGTGAAGTAGTTGTATCATTGTGCGACCATGAAACAAAATACTTGGAGTACGTTCTGAGCAGAATTTTCATGTTGCCTCCAGTGAGATTTTGGGCCCCTGGATAGAATTAAGCGGGCAAAACTCCCAAGCCAGAGATCATTCCCTGTGGACTAATCCAGCTCGTCTACAGCACCGCTGTGGGAAGTTCACTCGCCCTCGGTGGCCTTAGTGGCCGCATCCACTATCCCACTCTGTGTGCGTCATTCCGGTCCCATTGGGGTTAAAAGACTTTATGGGGGAATCCTGATGAAATTCTCAGTCGCCAGAGTTAGTGACTGATGTCAAATATTCGGAGTTCATTATCACATCATTGGCATCTAGTGCACACATTGTACCCACTGTCTATGTCACAAATATTAACATTATTATTATGGAAGTCAAGTGGGAGCTGAGCCCATCAGTCACGCTGACACCCGTGGTGTGATGACTAAGTGTCACCTGTTTTCTGATGGCAAGCAGAGGTCCACGTATAAAACCCAAAGGACGTGCGTCATTCTGAGCAGTCAGGTCCCTTTCCTTTGAGGCTGCGCTGCACTTAGGGTTTGCCCCCGGTTTCCCCATATATTTGCCGCACCTTAGGATATTTCTCTTCTGGGTAGAAATGTTACTCCGGTTCTTCCTCCACTTGGAATGAGGTCTTTTTTTTTTTTCTTCAAAAAAAGTCACAATTCATAAATCTGTCTGAAACGCCATTTGCCTGGCTAACCATGCTCACTTGTAGAAAGTTTCCAAAAACTTTTCAAAAGTGGCACAAGCAGCGTAAACCATCCAAAATATAAACATTTTTACACAAAAATTGTGTGTGCCAAAATTAGTTGTTTGATGACCATTAAAGTCTATAAAAAAGTTGCCGAAGATTTCAGGAAGGAAAGACGCACCATGTCTTTTAGTGGCCAGGCTTGTAATGTGTCCGGCCTGAGGCCGTTCATGTGCTGTAGAATATCGGCCTCCATAGCTGTAGCCCAGCCCGTCCGCCCCATGCCTCGCCGGAGGGTCACCTGCATGTTTAGCATCTCCTGACAGATCGGCACTTCCAGCATAGAGCGATGTGGAATCATTTGTGTCTAGAATATGCAGAACGTCGCACCTCCCTGAATACACAGAGAATGAGCAGTTATTTATAACGCAGCCTCCTCGGTTGGGTTCAGGCTTTTTTACAATTCTGATGCCTTATAATTTACTAAATCTTCATGAGCCGTAATGATGAATTTTATGGCCATTATTCGCACCTTTTATTAATTTACCCTATATGAATAAATGAGAATGTTGTGAGTCGCTGATTGGGAAGAGATTGCTGAAAGTGACAGTTAGATTATAGGGTGTTTAAGGGAAAATGCCTCTTTCCCGAGGTACCCAGTAATTTCTTTCTTGTTAGAAATTATTATAATTTATTATGGCGTGTGGGTCCTAATGAATATCTGCTATTAACTGAGCCAGATATTGAGACTAAGATTAGCCAGCGGCTCCACTCCCCCTGACTGCAGGCGCCGCTGCTCTCTGTGCCCCGCTTCTTGTAGGAAACATGTATGGGGGGCAGATTTATTCTTGGGGTGTCATGGGGTGATCCGGACACGTTCCTGCTCATACTGAGGAAACGCATGAAAAGCAACTCCCTAAATGGCTTTTCTCCTAACTCCCTGACACCGGCCGTATTCCTGCCCAGATCCTCCGACTAGTGCAGGGAGGTCGCCCCTGCCTCCCATTCACAGATACTGCCCATTTTATGGCATCCAGTGGCAATAGACACAATCCACCTGCCCCATTCCTGCCCAGATCCTCCGACTAGTGCAGGGAGGTCGCCCCTGCCTCCCATTCACAGATATTGGCCATTTTATGGCATCCTGTGCCAATAGACACAATCCAGCCTGCCCCATTCCTGCCTGGATCCTCAGACTAGTGCAGGGAGGTCGCCTCTGCCTCCCATTCACAGATATTGGCCATTTTATGGCATCCTGTGCCAGTAGACACAATCCACCTGCCCCATTCCTGCCCGGATCCTCAGACTTGTGCAGGGAGGTCGCTCCTGCCTCCCATTCACAGATACTGCCCATTTTATGGCATCCCGTGCCAGTAAACACAATCCACCTGCCCCATTCCTGCCCGGATCCTCAGACTTGTGCAGGGAGGTCGTTCCTGCCTCCCATTTGCAGATATTGACCATTTTATGGCATCCTGTGCCAATAGACACAATCCACCTGCCCCATTCCTGTCCAGATCCTCAGACTAGTGCAGGGAGGTCGCCCCTGCCTCCCATTCGCAGATACTTCCCATTTTATGGCATCCTGTGCCAATAGACACAATCCACCTGCCCCATTTCTGCCCAGATCCTCAGACTAGTGCAGGGAGGTCGCCCCTGTCTCCCATTCACAGATATTGGCCATTTTATGGCATCCTGTGCCAGTAGACACAATCCACCTGCCCCATTCCTGCCCGGATCCTCAGACTTGTGCTGGGAGGTCGCTCCTGCCTCCCATTCACAGATATTGCCCATTTTATGGCATCCTGTGCCAGTAAACACAATCCACCTACCCCATTCCTGCCCGGATCCTCAGACTTGTGCAGGGAGGTCGTTCCTGCCTCCCATTTGCAGATATTGACCATTTTATGGCATCCTGTGCCAATAGACATAATCCATCTGCCCCATTCCTGTCCAGATCGTCCGACTAGTGCAGGGAGGTCGCTCCTGCCTCCCATTCACAGATACTGCCCATTTTATGGCATCCTGTGCCAATAGACACAATCCACCTGCCCCATTTCTGCCCAGATCCTCCGACTAGTGCAGGGAGGTCGCCCCTGTCTCCCATTCACAGATATTGGCCATTTTATGGCATCCTGTGCCAATAGACACAATCCAGCCTGCCCCATTCCTGCCTGGATCCTCAGACTAGTGCAGGGAGGTCGCCCCTGCCTCCCATTCGCAGATACTTCCCATTTTATGGCATCCTGTGCCAATAGACATAATCCATCTGCCCCATTCCTGTCCAGATCCTCTGACTAGTGCAGGGAGGTCGCCCCTGCCTCCCATTCGCAGATACTTCCCATTTTATGGCATCCTGTGCTAATAGACACAATCCACCTGCCCCATTTCTGCCCGGATCCTCTGACTAGTGCAGGGAGGTCGCCCCTACCTCCCATTCACAGATACTGCCCATTTTATGGCATCCTGTGCCAGTAAACACAATCCACCTTCCCCATTCCTGCCCGGATCCTCAGACTTGTGCAGGGAGGTCGCTCCTGCCTCCCATTCACAGATACTTCCAATTTTATGGCATCCTGTGCCAATAGACACAATCCACCTGCCCCATTCCTGCCGGATCCTCAGACTAGTGCAGGGAGGTCGCCCCTGCCTCCCATTCAGAAATATTGGCCATTTTATGGCATCCTGTGCCAGTAGACACAGTCCACCTGCCCCATTCCTGCCCGGATCCTCAGGCTAGTGCAGGGAGGTCGCCCCTGCCTCCCATTCAGAAATATTGGCCATTTTATGGCATCCTGTGCCAGTAGACACAATCCACCTGGCCCATTCCTGCCCGGATCCTCAGACTTGTGCAGGGAGGTCGTCCCTGACTCCCATTTGCAGATATTGGCCATTTTATGACATCCTGTGGCAATAGACATAATCCACCTGCCCCATTCCTGCCCAGATCCTCAGACTAGTGCAGGAAGGTCGCCCCTGCCTCCCATTTGCAGATACTGCCCATTTTATGGCATCCTGTGCCAATAGACACAATCCAGCCTGCCCCATTCCTGCCCAGATCCTCCGACTAGTGTAGGGAGGTCACCCCTGCCTCCCATTTGCAGATACTGCCTATGTTATGGCATCCTGTGCCAATAGACATAATCCACCTGCCCCATTCCTGCCCAGATCCTCCGACTAGTGCAGGTAGGTTGCCCCTGCCTCCCATTCGCAGATATTGGCCATTTTATGGCATCCTGTGCCAATAGACATAATCCACCTGCCCCATTCCTGCCCAGATACTCCGACTAGTGCAGGGAGGTCGCCCCTGCCTCCCTTTCACAGATGCTGTGCCAATAGACACAATACAGCCTGCCCTATTCCTGCCCAGATCTTCAGACTAGTGCAGGGAGGTCGCCCCTGCCTCCCATTCTCAGATATTGGCCATTTTATGGCATCCTGTGCCAATAGACACAATCCACCTGCCCCATTCCTGCCCGGATGTCACAGTACCTTATGGAACCAAGAAGATTCAGACCAGATTGACAGATCTTCTCAGCAATTTCTCTTCATCACTTCTTTTTATGGCAGAATTTTCCTCCTTTTGACGTCGTGGACGTGGATGATGTCACCAATGAGAAGGAAGGCGAATCCCAGAGATTTACCTGCCGGCTGGCGATAGTGATGAGCGGAGACCTACCTGTAATATCTCCGCCACTGGGACCCTGACAGGCCGATCTCAGGGAGGGATTAGCCCCCCAAACCTGCACATTCCAGGTATATGGGTGGCAAAGAGAATGTAGGAATGTAAATATTTACCGGCATTTCCTATAACATAAGGAACTGCAGATTCCAGCAGCACCAGCATTCTCCGACATCTCACTGACTCTGGAAATGTGCTGCACATAGTGACTACACAGTACCACTCCATATATGTATGTATGTATGTATGTATGTATGTATGTATGTATGTATATATATATATATATATATATATATATATATATATATATATATATATATATATATATATATACACTGCACAGTACCACTCCTCCTGGGTATATATATATAGCACAGTACCACTCTTCCTGTCCTGTATATATACACTGCACAGTACCACTCCTCGTGTATATATACACCGCACAGTACCACTCCTCCTGTATATATACACTGCACAGTACCACTCCTCCTGTCCTGTATATATACACTGCACAGTACCACCCCTCCTGTCCTGTATATATACACTGCACAGTACCACTCCTCCTGTCCTGTATATATACACTGCACAGTACCACCCCTCCTGTCCTGTATATATACACTGCACAGTACCACTCCTCCTGTCCTGTATATATACACTGCACAGTACCACCCCTCCTGTCCTGTATATATACACTGCACAGTACCACTCCTCTTGTATATATACACTGCACAGTACCACTCCTCGTGTATATATACACCGCACAGTACCACTCCTCCTGTATATATACACTGCACAGTACCACTCCTCCTGTCCTGTATATATACACTGCACAGTACCACTCCTCCTGTCCTGTATATATACACTGCACAGTACCACTCCTCCTGTCCTGTATATATACACTGCACAGTACCACTCCTCCTGTCCTGTATATATACACTGCACAGTACCACTCCTCCTGTCCTGTATATATACACTGCACAGTACCACTCCTCCTGTATATATACACCGCACAGTACCACTCCTCCTGTATATATACACTGCACAGTACCACTCCTCCTGTCCTGTATATATACACTGCACAGTACCACTCCTCCTGTCCTGTATATATACACTGCACAGTACCACTCCTCCTGTCCTGTATATATACACTGCACAGTACCATTCCTCCTGTATATATACACCGCACAGTACCACTCCATATATATACTGCACAGTACCACTCCTCTTGTATATATACACTGCACAGTACCACTCCTCCTGTCCTGTATATATACACTGCACAGTACCATTCCTCCTGTATATATACACTGCACAGTACCACTATATATATATATATATATATATATTAGATTGTGGCCCGATTCTAACGCATCGGGTATTCTAGAATATGCATGTCCCCGTAGTATATTGACAATGATGATTCCAGAATTCGCGGCAGACTGAGCCCGTCGCTGATTGGTCGAGGCAACCTTTATGACATAATCGTCGCCATGGCAACCATTATGACATCATCGTCGATACTGTGCCCGTCTCTGATTGGTCGAGGCCTGGCGGCCTCGACCAATCAGAGAGGCGGGATTTCCAGGACAGACAGACAGACAGACAGACAGAAAAACCCTTAGACAATTATATATATACTAGACTGTGGCCCGATTCTAAAGCATCGGGTATTCTAGAATATGCATGTCCCCTTGGTATGTGATTCGCGGCAGACTGTGCCCGTCGCTGATTGGTCGAGGCAACCTTTATGACATCATCGTCGCCATGGCAACCATTATGACATCTACGTCAATACTGTGCCCGTCGCTGATTGGTCGAGGCCTGGCGGCCTCGACCAATCAGAGACGTGGGATTTCCATTATGACATCATCGTCGCCATGCTGTGCCCGTCCCTGATTGGTCGAGGCCTGGCGGCCTCGACCAATCAGAGACGCGGGATTTCCAGGACAGACAGACAGAAAGACAGACAGACAGACAGAAAGACAGACAGACGGAAAAACCCTTAGACAATTATATATATAGATATACTAGACTGTGGCCCGATTCTAATGCATCGGGTATTCTAGAATATGCATGTCCCAGTAGTATATGGACAATGATGATTCCAGAATTCGCGGCAGACTGTGCCCGTCGCTGATTGGTCGAGGCAACCTTTATGACATCATCGTCACCATGGCAACCATTATGACATCTACGTCGATACTGTGCCCGTCGCTGATTGGTCGAGGCCTGGCGGCCTCGACCAATCAGAGACGCGGGATTTCCATTATGACATCATCATCGCCATGCTGTGCCCGTCGCTGATTGGTCGAGGCCTGGCGACCTCGACGAATCAGAGACGCGGGATTTCCAGGACAGACAGACAGACAGACAGACAGACGGAAAAACCCTTAGACAATTATAGATATATATATATATATATATATATATATATATATATATATATATATATATATATATATATATATATATATATATATATTGCACAGTACCACTCCTCCTGGGTATATATATATATATAGCACAGTACCACTCTTCCTGTCCTGTATATATACACTGCACAGTACCACTCCTCCTGTCCTGTATATATACACTGCACAGTACCACTCCTCCTGTATATATACACTGCACAGTACCACTCCTCCTGTCCTGTATATATACACTGCACAGTACCATTCCTCCTGTATATATACACCGCACAGTACCACTCCATATATATACTGCACAGTACCACTCCTCTTGTATATATACACTGCACAGTACCACTCCTCCTGTCCTGTATATATACACTGCAAAGTACCACTCCTCCTGTCCTGTATATATACACTGCACAGTACCACTATATATATATATATATATATATATATATATATATATATTTATATATATATATATATACTGCACAGTACCATTCCTCCTGTATATATACACTGCACAGTACCACTCCTCCTGTATATACACTGCACAGTACCACTCCATATATACAATATATATATATATACACTCACCGGCCACTTTATTAGGTACACCTGTCCAACTTCTTGTTAACACTTAATTTCTAATCAGCCAATCACATGGCGGCAACTCAGTGCATTTAGGCATGTAGACATGGTCAAGACAATCTCCTGCAGTTCAAACCGAGCATCAGTATGGGGAAGAAAGGTGATTTGAGTGCCTTTGAACGTGGCATGGTTGTTGGTGCCAGAAGGGCTGGTCTGAGTATTTCAGAAACTGCTGATCTACTGGGATTTTCACGCACAACCATCTCTAGGGTTTACAGAGAATGGTCCGAAAAAGAAAAAAAATCCAGTGAGCGGCAGTTCTGTGGGCGGAAATGCCTTGTTGATGCCAGAGGTCAGAGGAGAATGGGCAGACTGGTTCGAGCTGATAGAAAGGCAACAGTGACTCAAATCGCCACCCGTTACAACCAAGGTAGGCCTAAGAGCATCTCTGAACGCACAGTGCGTCGAACTTTGAGGCAGATGGGCTACAGCAGCAGAAGACCACACCGGGTACCACTCCTTTCAGCTAAGAACAGGAAACTGAGGCTACAATTTGCACAAGCTCATCGAAATTGGACAGTAGAAGATTGGAAAAACGTTGCTTGGTCTGATGAGTCTCGATTTCTGCTGCGACATTCGGATGGTAGGGTCAGAATTTGGCGTAAACAACATGAAAGCATGGATCCATCCTGCCTTGTATGGAGCATCTTTGGGATGTGCAGCCGACAAATCTGCGGCAACTGTGTGATGCCATCATGTCAATATGGACCAAAATCTCTGAGGAATGCTTCCAGCACCTTGTTGAATCTATGCCACGAAGAATTGAGGCAGTTCTGAAGGCAAAAGGGGGTCCAACCCGTTACTAGCATGGTGTACCTAATAAAGTGGCCGGTGAGTGTGTATATATATATATATATATATATATATATATATATATATATCTAATATATAAAGCTGAATGTGTGTGTGTGTGTATGTATGTATGTATGTATGTATGTCCGGGATTGGCATCTGAACCGTAGCAGCTACAGCCACAAAATTTTGCACAGTCACACGTCTGGACCCCGAGAGCGTCATAGGCTATGTTGTGAGGTGAAATTTTAACCCCGCGCTTTCCAATTCACCAAACAATTTTGCCCCTATCTACATAATGGGGAAAAAGTGAAAGGAAAAGTGTTGGAGGCGTCGCAGCTACAGGCACAAAATTTTGCACAGTCACACGTCTGGACCCTGAGAGCGTCAAAGCTATATTGTGAGGTGAAATTTTAACCCCGCGCTTTCCAAGTCACCAAACAATTTTGCCCCTATCTACATAATGGGGAAAAAATGAAAGGAAAAGTGTTGGAGGCAAATTAACAGCTGCCAGATGTGAACAAGGGGGACTTAAAGAATGACAGCGATGGCACCAAAGAGTATATACTGTACAGTTGCTAAGGTGGGGCCCCAACATGGGATAATCACACCACCACGGGGATATGAACACACACACAAAATGCGCCACACACTACCACGTGCTCGAACACATATACCACCCTCAGTGCACATTTCACCACACATACACCAACCTCGCCACATAAAAGTAGAAACACAAAAGTCGCCGCTCAAAACTCGCCACGCGCAAAACTCTCCACATGCAAAACTCGCCACACGTGCAAAACTCGCCACACGCAAAACTTGCACACGCAGAAAAATTGCCACACGCAGAAAAATTGCCACATGCACAAAAGTTGCAACACATGCAAAAGTTGCCTCACACAAAACTTGCACATACTCAAAAGGCACCACACATAAAACTCGCCACGCGCAAAACTCGCCATGCGCAAAACTTGCTGCACACAACTTGCTACACTAACCTGTCACATGCAACTCGACACACAAAAAGTTGCTACACGCATGTCGCCACACAAAACTCATCTCACAAAAGTCCCTACATGCATGTCGCCACACGCAACTCAACACACACAACTTGACACACGAAACTCGCCCTAAAACACACACAAGTCTGGTATCCTTCAAAAATAAAAATCTGATTAATAAGCAGACAAACTACAAGAGCAACAAATGTACCATATAGGAATCCGGCAGCTGTCAGTCACATGACCAGTCTATTATGTGTATGTGTGAGCTAATATATACTGCCAGGGGGTGGGCTTACTGTTGGCTGGGGATTTATCAGGCTGCCATTTTAGCTTACAAATACTGAGGTAAAAATACTGACCAAATAACGTGTGAACGAGGGCTAATACAGGAGGAGATGGCATACAGCTATATACTATATACAGGAGATGACACACAGGTATATACTATTTACAGGGGAGATGACACACAGGTATATACTATATACAGGAGGAGATGACACACAGATATATACTATATACAGGAGAGATGACACACAGGTATATACTATATAGAGGAGGAGATGACATACAGGTACATACTACATACAGGAGGAGATGACATACAGGTATATACTATATACAGGAGGAGATGACACACAGGTATATACTATATACAGGAGCAGATTACCTACAGGTATATAGTATATACAGGAGGAGATGACACAGGTATATGCTATGTATAGGAGGAGATGACATACAGGTATATACTATATACAGGAGATGACACACAGATATATACTATATATAGGTGAGATGACACACAGGTATATACTATATACAGGAGATTACATACAGGTATATCTAATATATAAAGCTGAATGTGTGTATGTATGTATGTGTGTATGTCCGGGATTGGCATCTGTACCGTCGCAGCTACAGCCACAAAATTTTGCACAGTCACACGTCTGGACCCCGAGAGCGTCATAGGCTATGTTGTGAGGTGAAATTTTAACCCCGCGCGTTCCAATTCACCAAACAATTTTGCTCCTATCTACATAATGGGGAAAAAGTGAAGGGAAAAGTGTTGGAGGAAAATTGACAGCTGCCAGATGTGAACAATGAGGACTTAAAGAATGAGAGCGATGGCGACAAAGAGTATATACCGTACAGTTGCTAAGGTGGGGCCCCGACATGGGATACTCACCACACACGGGGATATGAACACAAACACAAAATGCGCCACACACTACCACGTGCTTGAACACATATACCACCCTCAGCACACATTTCACCACACACACACACCAACCTCGCCACATAAAAGTCGAAACACAAAAGTCACCACTCAAAACTCGCTACATGCAAAACTCGCCATATGCAAAACTAGGCTCACGCAAAACTCGCCACACGTGCAAAACTCACCTCATGGAAAACTCACCTCATGCAAAACTTGCACACACAGAAAAATTGCCACATGTACAAAAGTTGCACCACATGCAAAAGTTGCCTCACACAAAACTTGCACATACTCAAAATGCACCACACATAAAACTCGCCACGCGCAAAACTCGCCATGCACAAATCTTGCTGCACACAACTTGCTACACTAACCTGTCACATGCAACTCAACACACAAAATGTTGCTACACGCATGTCGCCACACAAAACTCATCTCACAAAAGTCGCTACATGCATGTCGCCACACGCAACTCAACACACACAACTTGACACATAAAACTCGCCCTAAAACACACACAAGTCTGGTATTGTCCTTCAAAAATAAAAATCTGATTAATAAGCAAACTACAAGAGCAACAAATGTACCATATAGGAAATACGGCAGCTGTCAGTCACATGACCTGTCTATTATGTGTATGTGTGAGCTAATATATACTGCCAGGGGGGAGGGCTTCCTGTTGGCTGGGGATTTATCAGGCTGCCAATAGCAACCAATCACAGCTCAGCTTCTATTTTGCTACAGTTAATTAACCTGAGCTCTGATTGGTTAATATAGGCAACAAAGACATTCTCAGTATAACAAAGCTAATATATGTTGTGAAATGCTTCTATTTGCTTAGTTTTTGCCTTTTAATAATTACATTTCTATCTATTTGTTTTGTGGTTTTTGTGTGCAGAATAAATTTTTGTTAACACATTCTATTTTGCTAACAGCAGTCATTAACCCGGGCGAAGCCGGGTAGTACAGCTAGTATATGTATATATATATATATATATATATATATATATATATATATATATATATATATATATATATATATATATATATATATACTGCACATATACTGCACAGTACCATTCCTCCTGTATATATACACTGCACAGTACCACTCCATATATATACTGCACAGTACCACTCCTCCTGTATATATATACTGCACAGTACCACTCCTCCTGTCCTGTATATATACACTGCACAGTACCACTCCTCCTGACCTGTATATATACACTGCACAGTACCACTCCTCCTGACCTGTATATATACACTGCACAGTACCACTCCTCCTGACCTGTATATATATACTGCACAGTACCACTCCTCCTGACCTGTATATATACACTGCACAGTACCACTCCTCCTGTCCTGTATATATTCAGTGCACAGTACCACTCCTCCTGTCCTGTATATATACACTGCACAGTACCACTCCTCCTGTCCTGTATATATACACTGCACATTACCACTCCTCCTGTCCTGTATATATACACTGCACAGTACCACTCCTCCTGTCCTGTATATATACACTGCACAGTACCACTCCTCCTGACCTGTATATATACACTGCACAGTACCACTTCTCCTGTCCTGTATATATACAGTGCACAGTACCACTCCTCCTGTATATATACACTGCACAGTACCGCTCCTCCTGTATATACACTGCACAGTACCACTCCCCCTGTATATATACACTGCACAGTACCACTCCTCCTGTCCTGTATATACACTGCACAGTACCACTCCTCCTGTATATATGCACTGCACAGTACCACTCCTCCTGTCCTGTATATATACACTGCACCGTACCACTCCTCCTGTCCTGTATATATACAGTGCACAGTACCATTCCTCCTGTCCTGTATATATACACTGCACAGTACCACTCCTCCTGTATATATACACTGCACAGTACCACTCCTCCTGTCCTGTATATATACACTGCACAGTACCGCTCCTCCTTTCCTGTATATATACACTGCACCGTACCACCCCTCCTGTCCTGTATATATACAGTGCACAGTACCATTCCTCCTGTCCTGTATATATACACTGCACAGTACCACTCCTCCTGTCCTGTATATATACACTGCACAGTACCACTCCTCCTGTCCTGTATATATACACTGCACAGTACCACTCCATATATATATATATACTACACAGTTCCACTCCATATATGTACCTTATATATACTGCAACTGCACAGTACCACTCCTCCTGTATATATACACTGCACAGTACCGCTCCTCCTGTCCTGTATATATACACTGCACCGTACCACCCCTCCTGTCCTGTATATATACAGTGCACAGTACCATTCCTCCTGTCCTGTATATATACACTGCACAGTACCACTCCTCCTGTCCTGTATATATACACTGCACAGTACCACTCCTCCTGTCCTGTATATATACACTGCACAGTACCACTCCATATATATATATATACTACACAGTTCCACTCCATATATGTACCTTATATATACTGCAACTGCACAGTACCACTCCTCCTGTATATATACAAGATTCAAGATTCAAAGAAGCTTTATTGGCAGGACCAAATACACATCAGTTTTGCCAAAGCAAGTGTATAAAGGCAATAGGGATAGGGACTGTAGGGATGTTGGGTTGGAGCTGTAGGGGAGGTGGATGGGGGCAGATCCAGGGTAGGGGCTATAGTCCATGGCATAGGGGAGGTGGATGGGGGCAGATCCAGGGTGGGGGCTATAGTCCATGGCATAGGGGAGGTGGATGGGGGCAGATCCATTGTGGGGGCTATAGTCCATGGCATCATAGTTCTCTTTCTCGCAGTCTATGACATTCGCTCCCAGCAGGATATATGTCTTCTCTTCCTCCTTCATGGTGATGAAGTCCGGGAAGAGATGTGAGAGTCTCCTGAAGTGAGTGTCCCTCACTGCTGAGTATTTGGAGCAGTGTAGCAGGAAGTGGGTTTCGTCCTCTATGGCCTCCTGATCACAGTGTTGGCACAGTCTTTCCTCCCTGGGCTTGTAGTTATGCCTGTGTCGGCCACTTTCGATGGCCAGACTGTGGGCACTGAGTCTGTATCGGCTCAGGATCTTGCGATCTCTGGGGTCCGGGAGTTTCTCCAGATATGGGGCCAGTCTGTAGTCTCTCTGTAGACTCCGGTACATGATCAGTTTCTGTGAGCTGATGATATTCTTCCAGTCACTGACATACTTCTCCTGGCCTTCGTCTGCCATCTTCCTGATTCCGGCTTTTGTCAGGTTGTTGTGATTGGTGTTCTGGTCCGGTTGGGTTTGGCTGGGCTGTTCCGAGGGTTCTGGTTTTTCTGTTTCACCTACATGGATCAGGGCTTTATGGTGATGTGAGCCCGGAATGACAGCACCCTCTTTAGAACTGTTAAGTGCAGAGGGAATCTGCCCAGCTCGGCCCGACAAGCACTGTTGGAGGTGCTCCGATGGACCTGGAGAAGGTGCTTGCGGAATTCCAGGTGGAATATTTCTGTTGGACTGGAATCCCACCTTGACCAGTCTGGGTAGGTGTGAGGACCCCAGACTTCGCTGCCATTCAGGAGGATTGGGGCAATGATGGAGTCGAAGATTTTTAGCCAGACCCTCACTGGTGGCTATATATATATATATATATATATATATATATATATATATATATATATATATATATATATATATATATATTTATATATACACTGCACAGTACCATTCCATATCTACTATATAATTGTCTGAGGGTCACTTCCCTCTTTCTGTCTGTCCTTCAGTCTGTCACGGATATTCATTGGTCGCGGCCTCTGTCTGTCATGGAATCAAAGTCGCTGATTGGTCTCGCCAGTTGCCTGGTCGCGGCAGCCATGACAATCAGCGACGGCCACAGTCCGATTAGTCCCTCCCTACTCCCCTGCAGTCAGTGCCCGGCGCCCGCTCCATACTCCCCGCCGTCACCGCTCACACAGGGTTAATGCCAGCGGTAACGGACCGCATTATGCCGCGGGTAACTCACTCCGTTACCGCCGCTATTAACCCTGTGTGACCAAGTTTTTACTATTGATGCTGCCTATGCAGCGTCAATAGTAAAAAGATCTAATGTTAAAAATAATTTTAAAAAAAATAAAAAATCATTATATACTCCCCTTCTGCCGCCTTTCCCGCTCCCCGCCACGCTCCAGTGACCGCTCCATGCAAGCGGCAGGTTCCGGTACTAAGGATGGTATGCGACAAGGACCTGCCGTGACGTCACGGTCATGTGACCGCGACGTCATCACAGGTCCTGTGCGAGAAGGACCTGCCATGACGTCACAGTCATGTGACCGCGACGTCATCACACCCTGGGACCGGAAGCTGCATATACACACACATACACACTGCACAGTTCCACTATATATATATATATATATATATATATATATATATTATTATTATTATTTATTGTTATAGCGCCATTTATTCCATGGCGCTTTACAAGTGAGGAGGGGTATACATAATAAAAACAAGTACAATAATCTTGAACAATACAAGTCATAACTGGTACAGGAGGAGTGAGGACCCTGCCCGCGAGGGCTCACAGTCTACAAGGGATGGGTGAGAATACAGTAGGTGAGGATGTGTGTGTGTGTATATATATATATATATATATATATATATATATATATATATATATATATATATATATACACACACACACTTCACAGTACCTCTCTCTCTCTCTCTCTCTCTCTCTCTCTCTCTCTCAATCTGCATTCAAACAAAATTTGACAGGTGCATAAGTATGGGCACCCTTATCATTTTCTTGTTTTAAATACTCCTACCTACTTTTTACTGACTTAGTAAAGCACTTTTTTTAGTTTTGTAACCTCATTGAGCTTTGAACTTCATAGCCAGGTGTATGCAATCATGAGAAAAGCTACTTAAAGTGGCCACTTGCAAGTTGTTCTCCTGTTTGAATCTCCTCTGAAGAGTGGCATCATGGGCTCCTCAAAACAACTGTCAAATGATCTGAAAACAAAGATTATTCAACATAGCTGTTCAGGGGAAGGATACAAAAAGCTGTCTCAGAGATTTAACCTGTCAATTTCCACTGAGGAACATAGTAAGGAAATGAAAGAACACAGGTACAGTTCTTGTTAAGGCCAGAAGTGGCAGGCCAAGAAAAACATCAGAAAGGCAGAGAATAAGAATGGTGAGATCAGTCAAGGACAATCCTCAGACCACCTCCAGAGAGCTGCAGCATCAACTTGCTGCAGATTGTGTCACTGTGCATCGGTCAACTATACAACGCACTTTGCACAAGGAGCAGCTGTATGGGAGAGTGATGCGAAAGAAACCGTTTCTGCAAGCACGCCACAAACAGAGTCGGCTGAGGTATGCAAAAGCACATTTGGAGTAGCCACTTTCTTTTTAGAAGAAGGTCCTGTGGACTGATGAAACCAAGATTGAGTTGTTTGAAAAAGTCATTATGCATGGCGGCAAAAAAACACAGCATTCCAAGAAAAACACTTGCTACCCACCGTAAAATTTGGTGGAGGTTCCATCATGCTTTGGGGCTGTGTGGCCAATGCCGGCACCGGGAATCTTGTTAAAGTTGAGAGGCGCATGGATTCCTTTCAGTATCAGCAGATTCTTGACAATAATGTTCATGAATCAGTGACAAAGTTGAAGTTACACAGGGGATGGATCTTTCAGCAAGACAATGATCCAAAACACCGCTCCAAATCTACTCAGGCATTCATGCAGAGGAACAATTACACTGTTCTGGAATGGCCATCCCAGTCCCCAGACCTGAATATCATTGAACATCTGTGGGATAATTTGAAGAGGGCTGTCCGTGCTCGGCGACCTTCAAACTTTAACTGAACTGGAATTGTTTGTAAAGAGGAATGGTCAAAAATACCTTCATCCAGGGTCCAGGAACTCATTAAAAGCTACAGGAAGCGACTAGAGGCTGTTATGTTTGCAAAAGGAGCATCTACTAAATATTAATGTCACTTTTCTGGTGAGGTGCCCATACTTATGCACCTGTCAAATTTTGTTTGAATGCAGATTGCACATTTTCTGTTAGTACAATAAACCTCATTTCAAGGCAGAAACATTACTGTGTCCAACAGTTATTAGATATATGAAACTGAAATAGCTGTTGCAAAAAAAAACAATTTTTATAAAACATTAAGCTTAAGATTAATAGGGGTGCCCAAACTTTTTCATATAACTGTGTGTGTATATATATATATACTAGATTGTGGCCCGATTCTAACGCATCGGGTATTCTAGAATATGCATGTCCCCGTAGTATATGGACAATGATGATTCCAGAATTAGTGGCAGACTCTGCCCGTCACTGATTGGTCGAGGCAACCTTTATGACATCATCGTCGCCATGGCAACCATTATGACATCTACGTCGATACTGTGCCCGTTGCTGATTGGTCGAGGCCTGGCGGCCTCGACCAATCAGAGACGCGGGATTTCCAGGACAGACAGACAGAAAGACAGACAGACAGACAGACAGACGGAAAAACCCTTAGACAATTATATATATATGTATATATATATATATATATATATATATATATATATATATATATATATATATATATATATAATATATATACAGTATATATATAATATATACTAGCTGAAGAGCCCGGCGTTGCCTGGGCATAGTAAATATCTGTGGCTAGTTATAGCACCTCACTTCTCTTATTTCCCCCTCACTCCTCTCATTCCCCCCTCACTCCTCTCATTCCCCCCTAACACTTGTCATTTCGACCTCACATCTCATTTTCCGATCACTCCACTATTTTCCCTCACTCCTCTCATTTTGCACTCTCACCTTTTCATTTTCACCTCACACCCCTCATTTTCACCTCACACCTCTCATTTTCCCCTCAATATATACATGTTTGTCATCTCCCTTATATATAGTATACACCTGTATGTCATCGCCTGTATATAGTATATACCTGTATGTCATTTCCCCTGTAACTAGTATATACCTGCTGTATGTCATCTCCTCCTGTATATTGTATATACCTATGTGTCATCTCCTCCTGTATATAGTATACTAGATGGTGGCCCGATTCTAACGCATCGGATATTCTAGAATATGCATGTCCACGTAGTATATTGCACAGCCCACGTAGTATATTGCCCAGCCACGTAGTATATTGCCCAGCCACGTAGTATATTGCCCAGCCACGTAGTATATTGCCCAGCGACGTAGTATATTGCCCAGCCACGTAGTATATTGCCCAGCGACGTAGTATATTGCCCAGTGACGTAGTATACAGCACAGAGCCACGTAGTATATTGCACAGCGACGTAGTATATTGCCCAGTTACGTAGTATATTGCCCAGCCACGTAGTATATTGCCCAGTGACATAGTACATTGTGTTATGATCCAGTGACCTTGGAGCCGCATGTTATGACCCCAATGGCAGAGGGTCTCAAAAGTACATACCAAGTCTGCAAACACAAAAAACCAGCTCATAGGGCAGTGGTAACTGGGCTGACCATATATCTAATCCTAGCACCACAAATAGCAGCAGCCGGGGAACGTGCCTACGTTGGTTCTAGACGTCTCGCGCCAGCCGGAGAACTAACTAACCCTAGAAGGGAAAAGATAGACCTTTCTTGCCTCCAGAGAAAAGACCCCAAAAGTTGGATACAAGCTCCCAACAAATAATAACGGTGAGGTAAGGAGAAAAGACAAACGTAAGAATGAACTAGATATTTAGCAAAGAGAGGCCCACTGACTAATAGCAGAATATAGTAAGATGACTTATACGGTCAGCAAAAACCCTATCAAAATTTCCACGCTGGATATTCAAGAACCCCCGAACCGTCTAACGGCCCGGGGGGAGAACACCTGCCCCCTAGAGCTTCCAGCAAAATCAGAAATCACATTTAGTACAAGCTGGACAAAAAATTAGAGCAATGCAAATAACCAAAAAACAAGGAAGCAGGACTTAGCTTAATTTTGCAAGATCCAGGACCAGCAGACAGGAGCAAACAGAAAGGAACTGATTACAACGATGCCAGGCACTGGACTGAGAATCCAGGAAGTTTATATAGCAACACCCCTGGACTAACGACCCAGGTGGGTGCCAAACTGAGGAAAGACAATCCCAGAGTCATATCACTAGTGACCACAAGAGGGAGCCAAAAAAGTCTAATTCACAACAGTACCCCCCCTTTAAGGAGGGGTCACCGAACCCTCACCAAGACCACCAGGGCGACCAGGATCAGCAGCGTGAAAGGCACGAACTAAATCGGCCGCATGCACATCAGAGGCAACCACCCAGGAATTATCCTCCTGACCATAGCCCTTCCACTTGACCAGATACTGAAGCCTCCGCCTGGAGAGACGAGAATCCAAGATCTTCTCCACCACGTACTCCAACTCGCCCTCAACCAACACCGGAGCAGGAGGCTCAACAGAAGGAACCACAGGTACAACGTACCGCCGCAACAAAGACCTATGGAACACGTTGTGAATGGCAAACGACACCGGAAGATCCAAGCGAAAGGACACAGGATTAAGGATTTCCAATATCTTGTAAGGACCGATGAAGCGAGGCTTAAATTTAGGAGAGGAGACCTTCATAGGAACAAATCGAGAAGACAGCCATACCAAATCCCCAACACGAAGTCGGGGACCCACACCGCGGCGGCGGTTGGCAAAACGCTGAGCCTTCTCCTGTGACAACTTCAAGTTGTCCACCACATGATTCCAGATCTGCTGCAACCTATCCACCACGGAATCTACCCCAGGACAGTCAGAAGGCTCCACATGTCCCGTGGAAAAGCGAGGATGGAAACCAGAGTTGCAAAAAAAAGGCGAAACCAAGGTAGCGGAACTAGCCCGATTATTAAGGGCAAACTCAGCCAACGGCAAAGAAGGTCACCCAATCATCCTGATCTGCAGAAACAAAACACCTCAAATAAGCCTCCAGAGTCTGATTAGTTCGCTCCGTTTGTCCATTAGTTTGAGGATGAAAGGCAGACGAAAACGACAAATCAATGCCCATCTTAGCACAAAAGGATCGCCAGAATCTGGAAACAAACTGGGATCCTCTGTCAGACACGATATTCTCAGGAATGCCGTGTAAACGAACCACATTCTGAAAGAACAAGGGAACCAGATCGGAAGAGGAAGGCAGTTTAGGCAAAGATATCAAATGGACCATCTTGGAAAAGCGATCACATACCAGCCAGATGACAGACATTCCTTGAGACACCGGAAGATCTGAAATGAAATCCATGGAAATGTGTGTCCAAGGCCTCTTCGGGACAGGCAAGGGCAAGAGCAAGCCGCTGGCACGAGAACAGCAAGGCTTAGCCCGAGCACAAGTCCCACAGGACTGCACAAATGACCGCACATCCCGTGACAAGGAAGGCCACCAAAAGGACCTAGCCACCAGATCTCTGGTGCCAAAAATTCCCGGATGCCCTGCCAACACCGAGGAATGAACCTCGGAAATGACTCTGCTGGTCCACTTATCAGGAACAAACAGTCTGTCAGGTGGACAAGAGTCAGGTCTACCAGCCTGAAATCTCTGCAACACACGTCGCAAATCCAGAGAAATGGCTGACAAGATTACTCCCTCTTTAAGAATACCAACTGGTTCTGCGACTCCAGGAGAGTCAGGCACAAAGCTCCTTGAAAGAGCATCAGCCTTCACATTCTTTGAACCTGGTAAATACGAGACCACAAAGTCAAAACGGGAGAAAAACAATGACCAACGGGCCTGTCTAGGATTCAGGCGTTTAGCAGACTCGAGATACATCAGATTCTTGTGATCAGTCAAGACCACCACCCGATGCTTAGCACCCTCGAGCCAATGACGCCACTCCTCAAATGCCCACTTCATGGCCAGCAACTCCCGATTGCCAACATCATAATTCCGCTCAGCAGGCGAAAACTTCCTAGAGAAGCAAGCACATGGTCTCATTACAGAGCAACCAGGGCCTCTCTGCGACAAAACGGCCCCTGCCCCAATCTCAGAAGCATCCACTTCAACTTGAAAGGGAAGTGAGACATCAGGCTGGCACAAAACAGGCGCCGAAGTAAACCGGCGCTTCAACTCTTGAAAAGCTTCCACGGCTGCAGGAGCCCAGTTAGCAACATCAGAACCTTTCTTGGTCATATCCGTCAAAGGTTTAACAACGCTAGAAAAATTAGCGATAAAACGACGGTAGAAGTTAGCAAAACCCAAGAACTTCTGAAGACTCTTAACTGACGTGGGTTGAGTCCAATCATGAATAGCTCGGACCTTGACTGGGTCCATCTCCACCGCAGAAGGGGGAAAAAATAAAACCCAAAAAGGGAACCTTCTGTACTCCAAAGAGACACTTTGAGCCCTTAACAAACAAAGCTGTTGTGAATTTGGATTCTGGGCTCCCCCGGTGGCTACTGGTGGAATTGAACTGGTGTCTTCATCTTCTCTGTTCACCTGTTCCCATCAAGATGTGGGAGTCGCTATATAACCTTGCTGCTCTGTTAGTTGCTTGCCGGTCAACAATGTTATCAGAAGCCTCTCTGTGCTTGTTCCTGCTCCTAGACAACTACTAGATAAGTTGGACTCTTGTCCATGTTTGTTTTTGCATTTTTGTTCCAGTTCACAGCTGTAGTTTCGTTACTGTGTCTGGAAAGCTCTTGTGAACAGGAATTGCCACTCTGGTGTTATGAGTTAATGCCAGAGTTTTAAAGTAATTTCTGGATGGTGTTTTGATAGGGTTTTCAGCTGACCATGATAGTGTCCTTTCTGTCTTCTGCTATGTAGTAAGTGGACCTCAAATTTGCTAAACCTATTTTCATACTACGTTTGTTATTTCATCTTAATTCACCGCCAATACATGTGGGGGACCTCTGTCTCCTTTCGGGGTATTTCTCTAGAGGTGAGCTAGGACTAATATTTTCCTCTGCTAGCATTATTTAGTCCTCCGGCTGGTGCTGGGCATCTAGAATCAACGTAGGCATGCTACCCGGCCACTGCTAGTTGTGCGTTAGGTTTAGTTCATGGTCAGCTCAGTTCCCATCTTCCAAGAGCTAGTTCCTATATATGCTGATGCTATGTTCTCTTGCCATTGAGAACATGACAGTTTGACCGGCCCACTAAAGGGTTAAAATCCTTGGCTGAGAAAGGAGAGAAATAAGAAGTCTGCTGAGATTTTTTTTTTATTTTTTTTTCTCCTTCTAATCTTTGAATGGCTCTGTGTCCACCTGTTTGTAATGGATCTTCAGAGTGTAACTGCAGGTTTGAATAATCTCGCCACGAAGGTACAAAATTTGCAAGACTTTGTTTGTCATGCACCTGTATCTGAGCCGAGAATTCCTTTGCCGGAATTTTTCTCGGGGAATAGATCTGGGTTTCAGAATTTTCGAAATAATTGCAAATTATTTTTGTCCCTGAAATTTCGCTCTGCCGGAGACCCTGCACAGCAGGTCAGGATTGTGATTTCCTTGCTCCGGGGCGACCCTCAAGACTGGGCTTTTTCATTGACACCAGGGGATCCTGCGTTGCTCAATGTGGATGCGTTTTTTCTGGCCTTGGGGTTGCTTTATGACGAACCTCATTTGGAGCTTCAGGCAGAAAAAACTTTGATGTCCCTATCTCAAGGGCAAGATGAAGCGGAAATTTACTGCCAAAGATTCCGTAAATGGTCTGTGCTTACTCAGTGGAATGAGTGCGCCCTGGCGGCGACTTTCAGAGAGGGTCTCTCTGATGCCATTAAGGATGTTATGGTGGGGTTCCCTGTGCCTGCGGGTCTGAATGAGTCCATGACAATGGCTATTCAGATCGATAGGCGTTTGCGGGAGCGCAAACCAGTGCACCATCTGGCGGTGTCCACTGAGAAGTCGCCAGAGAGTATGCAGTGTGATAGAATTCTGTCCCGAAGCGAGCGGCAGAATTTTAGACGGAAAAATGGGTTGTGTTTCTATTGTGGTGATTCTACTCATGTTATATCAGCATGCTCTAAGCGCACTAAAAAGCTTGATAAATCTGTTTCCATTTGCACCTTACCGTCTAAGTTTATTCTATCTGTGACCCTGATTTGCTCTTTGTCATCTATTACCACGGACGCCTATGTCGACTCTGGCGCCGCTTTGAGTCTTATGGATTGGTCCTTTGCCAAACGCTGTGGGTATGATTTAGAGCCTTTGGAGACTCCTATTCCTCTGAAGGGGATTGACTCCACCCCATTGGCTAATAATAAACCACAATACTGGACACAAGTAACTATGCGTATTAATCCGGATCACCAGGAGATTATTCGCTTTCTGGTGCTGTATAATCTACATGATGATTTGGTGCTAGGATTGCCTTGGCTGCAATCTCACAACCCAGTCCTCGACTGGAGAGCTATGTCTGTGTTGAGCTGGGGATGTAAGGGGGCTCATGGGGATGTACCTGTGGTTTCCATTTCATCATCTATTCCCTCTGAAATTCCTGAGTTCCTGTCTGACTATCGTGACGTCTTTGAAGAATCCAAGCTTGGTTCGTTACCTCCGCACCGAGAGTGCGATTGTGCCATAGATTTAATCCCGGGTAGTAAATACCCAAAGGGTCGTTTGTTTAATCTGTCTGTGCCTGAACATGCTGCTATGCGAGAATATATAAAGGAGTCCTTGGAAAAGGGACATATTCGTCCATCGTCATCTCCCTTAGGAGCCGGTTTTTTCTTTGTGTCAAAAAAAGACGGCTCTTTGAGACCATGTATAGATTATCGGCTTTTGAACAAAATCACTGTTAAATATCAATACCCATTGCCGTTGCTGACTGATTTGTTTGCTCGCATAAAGGGGGCCAAGTGGTTCTCTAAGATTGACCTTCGTGGGGCGTATAATTTGGTGCGAATCAGGCAGGGGGATGAGTGGAAAACCGCATTTAATACGCCCGAGGGCCACTTTGAGTATTTAGTGATGCCTTTTGGTCTTTCAAATGCTCCGTCAGTTTTCCAGTCCTTTATGCATGATATTTTTCGCGATTATTTGGATAAATTTATGATTGTGTATCTGGATGATATTCTGATTTTTTCGGATGACTGGGACTCTCATGTCCAGCAAGTCAGGAGGGTTTTCCAGGTTTTGCGGTCTAATTCTTTGTGTGTGAAGGGTTCTAAGTGTGTTTTTGGGGTACAGAGGATTTCCTTTTTGGGATATATTTTTTCTCCCTCTTCCATTGAAATGGATCCTGTCAAGGTTCAAGCTATTTGTGATTGGACGCAGCCCTCTTCTATTAAGAGTCTTCAGAAATTTTTGGGCTTTGCTAACTTTTATCGTCGATTTATTGCTGGTTTTTCGGATATTGCTAAGCCATTGACCGATTTGACTAAGAAGGGTGCTGATGTTGCTGATTGGTCCCCTGACGCTGTGGAGGCCTTTCGGGAGCTTAAGCGCCGTTTTTCCTCTGCCCCTGTGTTGCGTCAGCCTGATGTTGCTCTACCTTTTCAGGTTGAGGTCGACGCTTCTGAGATCGGAGCTGGGGCAGTGTTGTCGCAGAAAAGTTCTGACTGCTCCGTGATGAGGCCTTGTGCCTTCTTTTCCCGTAAATTTTCGCCCGCTGAGCGGAATTATGATGTTGGGAATCGGGAGCTTTTGGCCATGAAGTGGGCTTTTGAGGAGTGGCGCCATTGGCTTGAGGGGGCCAGACATCAGGTGGTGGTATTGACTGACCACAAAAATTTGATTTATCTTGAGACCGCCAGGCGCCTGAATCCTAGACAGGCGCGCTGGTCATTATTTTTCTCTCGGTTTAATTTTGTGGTGTCATACCTACCGGGTTCTAAGAATGTTAAGGCGGATGCCCTTTCTAGGAGTTTTGAGCCTGACTCGCCTGGTAACTCTGAGCCCACAGGTATCCTTAAGGATGGAGTGGTATTGTCAGCCGTTTCTCCAGACCTGCGGCGGGCCTTGCAGGAGTTTCAGGCGGATAGACCGGATCGTTGCCCACCTGATAAACTGTTTGTTCCTGATGATTGGACCAGTAGAGTCATCTCTGAGGTTCATTCTTCTGCATTGGCAGGTCATCCTGGCATTTTTGGTACCAGGGATTTGGTGGCAAGGTCCTTCTGGTGGCCTTCCCTGTCACGAGATGTGCGAGGCTTTGTGCAGTCTTGTGACGTTTGTGCTCGGGCCAAGCCTTGTTGTTCTCGGGCTAGTGGATTATTGTTGCCCTTGCCTATTCCTAAGAGGCCTTGGACGCACATCTCGATGGATTTTATTTCAGATCTGCCTGTTTCTCAGAAGATGTCTGTCATCTGGGTGGTGTGTGACCGTTTCTCTAAGATGGTCCATTTGGTTCCTCTGCCCAAGTTGCCTTCTTCTTCCGAGTTGGTTCCTCTGTTTTTTCAAAATGTTGTTCGTTTGCATGGTATTCCTGAGAATATCATTTCTGACAGAGGGACCCAATTCGTGTCTAGATTTTGGCGGGCATTCTGTGCTAGGATGGGCATAGATTTATCTTTTTCGTCCGCTTTCCATCCTCAGACGAATGGCCAGACCGAGCGGACTAATCAGACCCTGGAGACATATCTGAGGTGTTTTGTGTCTGCTGACCAGGATGATTGGGTTGCTTTTTTGCCATTGGCAGAGTTCGCTCTCAATAATCGGGCCAGCTCTGCCACTTTGGTGTCCCCGTTTTTCTGTAATTCGGGGTTTCATCCTCGATTTTCCTCTGGTCAGGTGGAATCTTCGGATTGTCCTGGAGTGGATGCTGTGATGGAGAGATTGCATCAGATCTGGGGGCAGGTGGTGGACAATTTGAGGTTGTCCCAGGAGAAGACTCAGCTTTTTGCCAACCGCCACCGTCGTGTTGGTCCTCGGCTTTGTGTTGGGGATTTGGTGTGGTTGTCTTCTCGTTTTGTCCCTATGAGGGTCTCTTCTCCTAAGTTTAAGCCTCGGTTCATCGGCCCGTATAAGATATTGGAGATTCTTAACCCTGTTTCCTTCCGTTTGGACCTCCCTGCATCCTTTTCTATTCATAACGTTTTTCATCGGTCATTATTGCGCAGGTATGAGGTACCGGTTGTGCCTTCCGTTGAGCCTCCTGCTCCGGTGTTGGTTGAGGGTGAGTTGGAGTACGTTGTGGAGAAAATCTTAGACTCTCGTGTTTCCAGACGGAGACTCCATTATCTGGTCAAGTGGAAGGGATACGGCCAGGAGGATAATTCTTGGGTGAATGCATCTGATGTTCATGCCTCTGATTTGGTTCGTGCCTTTCATAGGGCCCATCCTGATCGCCCTGGTGGTTCTGGTGAGGGTTCGGTGCCCCCTCCTTGAGGGGGGGGTACTGTTGTGAATTTGGATTCTGGGCTCCCCCGGTGGCTACTGGTGGAATTGAACTGGTGTCTTCATCTTCTCTGTTCACCTGTTCCCATCAAGATGTGGGAGTCGCTATATAACCTTGCTGCTCTGTTAGTTTCTTGCCGGTCAACAATGTTATCAGAAGCCTCTCTGTGCTTGTTCCTGCTCCTAGACAACTACTAGATAAGTTGGACTCTTGTCCATGTTTGTTTTTGCATTTTTGTTCCAGTTCACAGCTGTAGTTTCGTTACTGTGTCTGGAAAGCTCTTGTGAACAGGAATTGCCACTCTGGTGTTATGAGTTAATGCCAGAGTTTTAAAGTAATTTCTGGATGGTGTTTTGATAGGGTTTTCAGCTGACCATGATAGTGTCCTTTCTGTCTTCTGCTATGTAGTAAGTGGACCTCAAATTTGCTAAACCTATTTTCATACTACGTTTGTTATTTCATCTTAATTCACCGCCAATACATGTGGGGGGCCTCTGTCTCCTTTCGGGGTATTTCTCTAGAGGTGAGCTAGGACTAATATTTTCCTCTGCTAGCATTATTTAGTCCTCCGGCTGGTGCTGGGCATCTAGAATCAACGTAGGCATGCTACCCGGCCACTGCTAGTTGTGCGTTAGGTTTAGTTCATGGTCAGCTCAGTTCCCATCTTCCAAGAGCTAGTTCCTATATATGCTGATGCTATATTCTCTTGCCATTGAGAACATGACACAAAGCATTCTCACGCAAAACCTGAAACACCATCCTGACCTGCTCTACATGCGAGTCCCAATCATCAGAAAAAAACAGAATATCATCCAGATAAACAATCATAAATTTATCCAGATACTTCCGGAAAATATCATGCATAAAGGACTGAAACACTGAAGGAGCATTAGAGAGTCCGAAAGGCATCACCAAGTACTCAAAATGACCTTCAGGCGTATTAAATGCAGTTTTCCATTCATCTCCTTGCTTAATGCGCACAAGGTTGTACGCACCACGAAGATCTATCTTGGTGAACCACTTGGCACCTTTAATCCGGGCAAACAAGTCCGACAACAGAGGCAAAGGATACTGAAATTTAACAGTGATTTTATTCAGAAGCCGATAGTCAATACAAGGTCTCAAAGATCCGTCCTTCTTGGCCACAAAAAAGAATCCCGCACCAAGAGGGGAAGAGGATGGACGGATATGCCCCTTCTCCAGAGATTCCTTGATATACGAACGCATTGCGGTATGCTCAGGTACAGACAGATTAAATAATCTTCCCTTAGGAAATTTACTACCTGGAATCAAATCTATAGCGCAGTCACAGTCCCTATGAGGAGGAAGAGCACTGGAGCTGGACTCGCTGAATACATCCTGGTAATCAGACAAATACTCGGGAACTTCCGAAGGAGTAGAGGAAGCAATAGACACCGGCGGGGAATCACCATGAATTCCCCGACAGCCCCAACTTGACACAGACATTGCCTTCCAATCCAAGACTGGATTATGGGTCTGTAACCATGGCAGACCCAAAACAACCAAATCATGCATTTTATGCAGAACAAGAAAACGAATCACCTCCCGATGTTCAGGAGTCATGCACATGGTTACCTGTGTCCAAAACTGCGGTTTATTTTCCGCCAATGGCGTAGCATCAATACCCCTCAGAGGGATAGGATCAACCAACGGCTCAAGAACAAAACCACAGCGCTTGGCAAATGACAGATCCATAAGACTCAGGGCAGCACCTGAATCCACAAACGCCATAACAGGGTAGGAGGACAATGAGCAAATTAAAGTCACAGACAAAATAAATTTAGATTGCAAATTACCAATGGCGACAGGACTAACAACCCTAGTTAGGCGTTTAGAGCATGCTGATATATGTGTAGAATCACCACAGTAAAAACACAACCCATTCTGACGTCTATGATTTTTCCGTTCATTTCTAGTCTGAATTCTACCACATTGCATTAAATCAGGTGTTTGTTCAGACAACACCACCAGAGGATTCGCGGCTTTGCGCTCCCGCAAACGCCGGTGAATTTGAATAGCCAGCGCCATGGAATCATTCAGACCTGTAGGAATGGAGAAACCCACCATCACATTCTTAATGGCTTCAGAAAGGCCATTTCTGAAATTTGCGGCCAGAGCACACTCATTCCACTGAGTAAGCACGGACCATTTCCGAAATTTTTGGCAATACACTTCAGCTTCATCCTGCCCCTGAAAAATAGCCAACAAGGCTTTTTCTGCCTGAATTTCAAGATTGGGTTCCTCGTAAAGCAATCCGAGCGCCAGAAAAAAGCATCAATATTTGCCAATGCCGGATCTCCTGGCGCTAGCGAGAAGGCCCAATCCTGAGGGTCGCCCCGTAAGAAAGAGATAACAATTTTTACTTGCTGAGCTGAATCTCCAGATGAACGGGGTCTCAGAGATAGAAACTATTTACAATTATTCCTGAAATTCCTAAACTTAAATCGGTCTCCAGAGAACAGCTCAGGAATAGGTATTTTAGGTTCAGACATTGGACTACTGGTAACAAAATCTTGTATACCCTGCACACGAGCAGCAAGCTGATCCACACTTGTAATCAAAGTCTGGACATTCATGTCTGCAGCAAGCACAAGCCACTCCGAGGTAAAGGGGAGGAAAAAAGAGAGGAAAGAAAAAAAAAAAAAAAACTCAGACTTTCCTTTCTTGTAATCCCACTTCTGCAATGCATTAAACATTCAACCTTGGCCTGGCATACTGTTATGACCCCAATGGCAGAGGGTCTCAAAAGTACATACCAAGTCTGCAAACACAAAAAACCAGCTCATAGGGCAGTGGTAACTGGGCTGACCATATATCTAATCCTAGCACCACAAATAGAAGTAGCCGGGGAACGTGCCTACGTTGGTTCTAGACGTCTCGCGCCAGCCGGAGAACTAACTAACCCTAGAAGGGAAAAGATAGACCTTTCTTGCCTCCAGAGAAAAGACCCCAAAAGTTGGATACAAGCACCCAACAAATAATAACGGTGAGGTAAGGAGAAAAGACAAACGTATCGAGCTTCCAGCAAAATCAGAAATCACATTTAGTACAAGCTGGACAAAAAATTAGAGCAATGCAAATAACCAAAAAACAAGGAAGCAGGACTTAGCTTAATTTTGCAAGATCCAGGACCAGCAGACAGGAGCAAACAGAAAGGAACTGATTACAACGATGCCAGGCACTGGACTGAGAATCCAGGAAGTTTATATAGCAACACCCCTGGACTAACGACCCAGGTGGGTGCCAAACTGAGGAAAGACAATCCCAGAGTCATATCACTAGTGACCACAAGAGGGAGCCAAAAAAGTCTAATTCACAACACCGCATGAGACTTTCTCAGGAGTAGGTGGAACCTGTACTGACCGCAAACCCTAAACTGTCACCGCAACTAGAAGTAGCCGTGGGGTGTACCTAACACATCCTAGACACCTCGACACAGCCGGAGGACTAAATACCCCTATAGATGGAAATGGGAATTCTATCTTGCCTCAGAGCAGAACCCCAAAGGATAGGCAGCCCCCCACAAATATTGACTGTGAGTATTAGAGGAAAGACACACGCTGGCAGAAATCAGGATTTAGCAAAAGAGGCCACGCTAGCTAAATAGGAAAGGATTGGATAGAATACTAAGCGGTCAGTATTAAAACCCTAAAAATATCCACAGCAGATAATACAAAAATTCCACCATCTAACTAAAGACATGGAATGTATATCTGCATCTCCTGAGAATCCAACTTGACTGAAATATCCAAACACAGTCTAAGCTGGACAAGAAAAAACATTGAATAGTACTGAATTGTAAGGCACACAGCATGTGTGCTGCAGAAACAAAACCAGACACTTATCTTAGCTGATTTGGCAGCAGGGCAGGAGGAACTAGACAGAGATGCAAAACCTCCAAGAACAATGGACAACTGGCAAGGGCTAATGAATCCTGCACACCTAAATATCCCAGTCAGAGCTGCAATCAGTAGGGACACCTGCCCAGGATTGCAACCCAGGGACAACTGCATTACTATCAACAACCACCGGAGGGAACCCAAGAGCAGAATTCACAACAATATTGCCCAGCCACTTATGTCGCAGGTTAAAAAATAAAAAATAAACATACTCACCTTCCGATCCGAGGGCCCCTTGTAGTTCTGTCGCCTGTGCGCGGTGCACGTGGCAGCTTCCGGTCCCAGGGTGTGATGACGTCGCGGTCACATGACCGTGACGTCATGGCAGGTCCTTCTCGGGCAGGCGCGCAAGACCTGTGATGACGTCGCGGTCACATGACCGTGACGTCACGGCAGGTCCTTGTCGCATACCATCTTTAGTACCGGAACCTGCCGCCTGCATGGAGCGGTTACCGGAGCGTGGTGAGGAGCGGGAAAGGCGGCGGAAGGTGAGTATATAATGATTTTTTATTTTTTAAATTATTTTTAACATTAGATCTTTTTACTATTGACGCTGCATAGGCAGCATCAATAGTAAAAACTTGGTCACACAGGGTTAATAGCGGCGGTAACGGAGTGAGTTACCCGTGGCATAACGTGGTCCGTTACCGCTGGCATTAACCCTGTGTGAGCGGTGACTGCGGGGAGTATGGAGCGGGCGCCGGGCACTCACTGCAGGGAGTAGGGAGGGACTAATCGGACTATGGTTGTCGCTGATTGGTCGTGGCAGCCATGACAGGCAGCTGGCGAGACCAATCAGCGACTTGGATTCCATGACAGACAGAGGCCGCGACCAATGAATATCCGTGACAGACAGAAGGACAGACAGACAGAAAGACGGAAGTGACCCTTAGACAATTATATAGTAGATACCTGTATGTCATATCTTCTGTATATACTATATACCTGTATGTCATCTCCTCCTATATATAGTATATACCTGTATGTCATCTCCTGTATATAGTATATGCCTGTATGTCATCTCCCCTGTATATAGTATATACCTGCTTTATGTCATCTCCTTCTCTATATACCTATGTGTCATCTCCTCTTTTATGTAGTATATACCTGTATGTCATCTCCTCCTTTATATAGTATATGCGTGTGTTATCTCCTTCTGTATATAGTATATACCTGTAAGTCATCTCCTCCTGTATATAGTATATACCTAGGTGTCATCTCCTCCTGTATATAGTATGTACCTGTATGTCATCTCCTCCTGTATATAGTATATTCCTGTGTGTCATCTGCTCCTGTATATAGTATATACTGT